>NW_027196843.1:0-75000 GCF_038502225.1 Cherax quadricarinatus
AATGGGAGGGGACAGATGTTAGAGGGGGAGAGATGTTAGAGGGGGGAGGTGTTAGAGGTAAGAGATGTTAGAGGGGAAAGATGGGAGGGAGGGAAGAGAGAGAAGATAGGTAGAGAGTGATAGGTAGAGAGAGATATATAGGTAAAGAGTGAGAGAGGTAGAGATAGGTCTACTTAGTGTAGAAAGAGGGGGAGAGGAGAAAGGTTCAGATGGTCAGTTCACAGGACGTGTGAAATCCTGTGTATGTGTGTTTGCGTGTGTACTACAGCTTACAAGTGCTTGTTCCTGTGTGTGTATGTGGTGTGTATGTGTGTATGTGTGTATGTGTGTGTGTGTGTATGTGTATGTGTATGTGTGTGTGTATGTGTGTGTGTGTGTGTGTACGTGTGTGTGTGTGTGTGTGTGTGTGTGTGTGTGTGTGTGTGTGTGTGTGTGTGTGTGTGTGTCTGTCGTGTGTATGTGTGCCCCCACTTCTAAGTATTCATACTGCTAATAAATATCAGTAGTAATACCCATATTTCTAAAACTACCAACAGTGATTCTAGCACTTATCACTTCTACTTATAAAACACAGAAAGTAATTAGGTTGTAAAATTTAGCTTGTCTGAGCTTCTAGGAGTGTCTGACGTCACCCTCACTAGGCTTCCCCTCGCTAGGCTGCTCCTCGCTAGTCAACCCTATCTTCACCTTATCTATGCTATATCTGCTCTAATTCTGGTAATAGCTTGCAGGAGTGAGTGACCAGTATCTAACAGTGACTCAAGGCAGGATTCAGAACCCCCAAAAAAACAACCCCAACAGGTGAGTGATACTTAAGCTGGCAGTGATGCGATGACAAGTTGCCAGATGCTGATGACGTAGTCGCCGTACACACGCCTTCTATCACTATTTTGAAAATTCTTCACCTGTGATCTTTATAACCGTATATGCTCATGCATCCCGCGTCCCTCAGTGTCACTTATGATAGAGTACACTTCACTTATATTGGAATACACTTCACATTCGGTGTTACACTTGATATGTATAATGTCACACAACTGTTGTGACGTCACTGTTTCAGCAGGCCTAATGCCACCTTCCCTTGTTATATATTATATTTTTCCTTTCGACTTTTGCTTATTAACTTTTTCACTCTCACTGTATGGTGACCAACAGTTCACTTGTTATCCAATCTCTCGAAATTCTTGAACACCCGCTTCCACACTCACTTGAATCTTTGTATATTTGAATCTGTGTAGCAACAGAAGCCTACTATCCAATAACGGTTTGACACTTTGAAATATTAAAGATTTCAGGTTTCCTCTCGACTTTTTTTAACTAATAACTCTGGTTATCACTCGTAGGATTGTTCACTGACGTTGTCACTACCGCTGATTACTGCTAGCAGTTGTTGCAAACCTTAAAAACCACTAAAGTTCTCGGAGCCTTGTAACCCACGTCTGCTGACTGACTGTGTGTGTGTGTTTGTGTGTGTGTGTGTGTGTGTGTGTGTGTGTGTGTGTGTAGCAAAGCTCTTCTTGCTAAATAGGTCTAGCGAAAATTTGTGTATGCAATAATTTAAAAACAATCACTCTCAACTTAACGAGAAAAATATATTTCATTGAGTTTGTTTTTTATTAAATTAATTTAAAATTATCTAAAATATATTTAGTTGGATTAGGCTAAATTTAATTGCCCTTGTTATAGGGTTACGTAAGTTTTCTTAGGTTGTTTTGCACAAAATTATTGGCTTTACTTTATAACAAATGAAAAAAAATATGTTAGAAAGGACTAAATTTTATACGAATTCTTGCTAATTAATCAATTTTAGCTGTTTGGCATGACACACACACACACACACACACACACACACACACACACACACACACACACACACACACACACACACACACACACACACACACACACACATACACACACACACACACACACACACACATACACACACACACACACACACACACACACACACACACACACACACACACACATACACACACACACACACACACACACACACACACACACACACATACACACACACACACACACACACACACACACACACACACACACACACACACACACAGCAGCAAGGGCAAGCACACACAGAACCATCCTCAGAACCTCACAACCTATCACACCATCCCAACACAAACTACAGTCCATACTCACAGCTTCCACCCAACACCTAGCTATAGAATCCCACAGTACGCTACCAGGTCCCCCACCCTCATAGGCCCCCAAACCACAGTGTTGGAGAGGAAACTGAAGGTATGGTACACAAACGCTGTTGGAATAACAAATAAGTGGGAGGAGTGGCAAGAAAGAGTCAAAGAGGCATCACCGGACATTGAAGCTCTCAAAGAAACCAAGCTTACAGGTATGATAACAGATGCCATCTTTCCAACGGGATACCACATCTTGAGGAAAGACAGAGGGAACAGAGGAAGTGGAGGAGTGACACTGCTGATCAAAAAAGGATGGAATTTTGATGAGCTGGAGAGAGGAGACAGCGGAGAAGCCAGCGATTACATAGTGGGAACGCTTCACTCTGGAGGTCCCAAAGTGGTAATTGCAGTGATGTATAACCCACCACAGAACAGCAGGAGGCCAAGGCAAGAGTATGATGAGAGCAATAGAGCTATGGTTGACACAATGGCTGCCTGCAGTGGCCAGAAGAGCTCATGCATGCAAGGCAAAGCTCCTGATCATGGGTAACTTTAACCACAAGGAAATCGATTGGGAGAACTTGGAGTCACATGGCGGCCAAGATATATGTAGGTCTAAGATGATGGAGGTGGTACTGCAAAACTTAATGTACCAACATGTAAGGGACACTACAAGAGAGAGAGGAGAGGATGAACCAGCAAGACTGGACCTAGTATTCACCTTGAGTAGTGCATATATTGAGGACATCACTTATGAAAGACCCTTTGGGGCCAGCGATCATGTGGTTTAAGCTTCTAATACACACTAGAGTTACAAGTGGAGGGGGAGGCAGGAAGGCCATGGCGAATGAAGCCAGACTACAAGAAAGGGGACTACACGGGATTGAGGAGCTTCCTGAACGGGGTTCAGTGGGACAGAGAACTGGCAGGGAAGCCAGTTAATGAGATGATGGAATACGTAACAACAATGTGCAAGGAGGCTGAGGAGACGTTTGTACCCAAAGGTAACAGGAATAATGAAAAAACCAGGATGAGCCCTGTTACGCAGAAATGTGGGATACCTGGGGGCTAGAGCCTTGTCTAAGGGCAAAGGCAAAAGTTACACACATCTCAAGCATAAACAGGCCACCCAGGGCTATCCCAGTCAAAACAGAAAGCGCTAAACCAGTAAGTGTTACTTCAATGTGATGGTTATCAGAGGGTTAGGCAAAAATCCCAGTTAGGAAAATATATCTATTTATTCAACATAACACCATATACACACTCTAGAAGCACCTTAATCCTAAACACCCAAATGAGGGTACACAAGAAACAACTGGCTGGAGGTCCAGTCACCATAACCACTAGGCCTAGTCAGCGCCAGGCCGTCACTACTCCACTATCAACCCCATTTCTTATTTCCTCACTCAATCCCACAGCACCCTGACCATGTCAGAGCCTAGGTAGGCATACAGGTATGCCATAGAAGAGCCTATGGCTTGGGTTAGCTAAACAAATGGAGTACACAACTACAAAGTTAGCTTAAACACACAGCAGCTCCGATGCCAGCCTCCACACCATGCTGACTCCACGTGACTGCCCCAAGCCACGCTTACCCCGCATACCGAAACACCCTTGGAAAATAAATCCCTAGCCGGATTTCTTTATAATTACAGTTAGAGTACTTTACAGTGCCCTCAAATGCACATTATGAATTATAAAATTATTCACTACAATTATAACATTCATACTATTATGGCACACCTCTCCACCATATGTACATTATGATGTCATGCAGAACTTTACATAACACCCCCACCCCCAGACCATAGGTCTCACTCTGCTAGTGGGGTCCCTGCAGACACCGCTAGGCAAAAGGAAAAAGAAAGACAATAAACCCACGCATTAAGGTCTGAGGCAATGGGCAAAATGAATGATAACTGGGGAATGACCACCATACAATCACGTTCTTTGGGTACTACAAATATGCAATATTAACAAACTAAGGTACTAGATTGCAGACATGTGAAACTCGCTGAGCATAAAAGTGATCAAGTTCTATGTCAAATGAGCCCACAGGCACACTCTTAGACAACTGTGTTAGGAAAAGGCACCATCACAACAGCGCTGGCCAGTCACTGGCGTTGATACATTTTACCTAAATTACATCAAGTAAACTTATAAACGAGCAAGTTAACTTTGTACAAAAGTGCCCCTGAGGAATGCCGTTTTATGAAGTAACACCAGAGTTCAATATGTTGCAAGGCAGACCAAACTGTATGCCACCAAAAACAACTTTTAAACAGTAAATACATTTTCCAGAAGTTCAAAGAAAAGGAAAACAGATTTTACATGTTAAATTCTACTTAGAAAGCAACATCACATTTTCACTCCCATCTCACAGCAATTTTTAGTAAACAAAACCGGTTCCCCATGACACACCTCTGCGAGAATCAGGAGAGCACAGGAAAGGGAAAAATATCAGGCCCCAAAAACAAAGGGTGGATAGTCATATAAATCTTGTTGGTGGGACTGTGGCCGTAAAACACTGAAGACCCCCAAAAGGTGGACCTCCCAGGCCGACACCTACATGTCATTCCAAGGACCCTGGAGTCACCCCAACGGTGATCCAAAAAGGAAAAATTGAAAAAGAGTCCTGGAGAACCAAAACACCCCGGATCAAGAGACATGACCCAAACAGTGGAGGGCATCACCACCAGCCCCACATTCACTAAAACGTTAGGTCCAACAGTCCCTATACCAACATAAAACAGAGGTGAGGCATCCCAGCCAACACTTAAAAAACGTAGCATACCTTACCTAGGCATGGCACTTGATGTGACTACCCCCAAAACACACACAAAACACAAGGAAATCCTGATACCTCCAACTCCAGCTCAACCTGCCCTTCTCCCTTGGGTGGTTCAGGGTTCCATCTACTCGTCTACTGCAAATCACTGCAAAATAAGAATAGATAAGTGATCTATACACTACATCATGCACTTTATGTGTACGAATGGTATATAATACCGACAAGATGAGAGTAAGACACATGTGCAACATCTGGGTATCTTTATTGTAGACGTTTCGCCATCCAGTGGCTTTATCAATACAAATTCTAGGACATAACTTGAAGACAGTAGAACTATGTACAGAAGATGAGGTAATCAGTCCCTCAACCTAGGAGTAGGTGCGAACAGCACCATAGTCGTTGAGATTCTGAATCTCCACGACTATGGTGCTGTTCGCACCTACTCCTAGGTTGAGGGACTGATTACCTCATCTTCTGTACATAGTTCTACTGTCTTCAAGTTATGTCCTAGAATTTGTATTGATAAAGCCACTGGATGGCGAAACGTCTACAATAAAGATACCCAGATGTTGCACATGTGTCTTACTCTCATCATCGTGCACTTTAAATGTGAGACAACGCATCAGCAGCCACATTCTCCACTCCCTTCACATAATGAATCACAAGATTAAGAGGTTGGAGAAACAAGGCCCACCTTGTAAGTCTCTGATTGTGGTTCCTCATTAAGTGAAGGAAATGTAAAGGATTATGATCACTATACACAGTTATAGGGTGAACTGATGATGATATATACACCTCAAAATTTTGCACTGCCAACACTAAAGCATGATCCTCCTTTTCTATGGTGGCATAACTTCTTTGGTGCCTGTTACTTTTTGCTGAGAAGCAGCCGAGTGGCATTACTTGCCCCGCTCTACCTTGCAACAAGACTGCCCCAACCCTTGTATCATTTTGCAAAACCCAGGGTGGGTAACTCAGGATTATACATAAAAGATCTTGAGGGTTAATGGCATACAAAAGGTTCATATACAGAGATATTAAAGTTACATATATGGGTATGTCCTTGGCACACATGGTCATGGGAATCAGATAATCCCCCCATGGTTCATTCACACACCTTGCATGTAGTTCATAAAGAGGAGACAAAACCTTATTTCTTAACTATACCTGGCGGTAGTCAGTGCACGTGTTCAAGGTATCACCTAGTGTGAGACCAGTAAAAGACAACGTCCACGGACTCTCGCTGGATACAAACACAGTCTCTAGAAATAAACACTTCACTTCCTTCAAGGAACCTATTTCACCCCAGCTTACATCATGCCAGGCCTGCTGACGTTGCGCAAATTCCGAAACCTCTACCTCATGGGGGTTAACGTGGCCCCATTTTCAGCATCCCAAAACTCTTTCACTAAGGTGCACCATGGCTGAGCCAACACTACAACCCGTCTTTCAGAAGATCCAAATCTTCCACAGTCTCTTACAATTTTCCTGCTTACATTATCTTTCTCAGGGACCTTATCCCCCATCATTTTGAAGCCAACACACAGTTCCATCATAGCCTTCCCAGGACCCTGCTCCAATGCCAGTTCCATCACTCCAGCTTCCAGAATATGTAGCACTACCTCATGGTCCCACGTCATCCCAGGCAGACTGGCAGGCTGGTGCACTAGTGCCATCGCCCACATCTTAGCCAAGCAGTTTCTGAAACTGAGAAAAAACACCGCGGGGGAAACATCACCATCCTCACGTAGCACAAGACTTAATGATTCCAGAATGCTTCCCCACACGGCAATATATTTCACTGTGTTTGTTTGGTATTAAATTATTGTAAACAAATCTAAAATATATTTAGTTGGGTTAGGCTAAAATAAATTGCAGTTGTTATAATAAGGTTAGGTAAGTTTTCTAAGATTTTTTTTGGTGCAACATTAAATTTTTTTACATTAGCATTAATGAAAAAATATATCTTCAAACGTTTAAGAGAAAATTTCAGAAAGGACTTAATTTTAAATGAGTTCTTGCTAATTGACCAGTTTTACATATTCGGCACGACATATATATATATATATATATATATATATATATATATATATATATATATATATATATATATATATATATATATATATATATATATGTCGTGCCGAATATGTAAAACTGGTCAATTAGCAAGAACTCTTTTAAAATTAAGATCTTTCTGAAATTTTCTCTTATACGTTTAAGGGTATATTTTTTTCATTAATGTTAATGTAAAAATTTTTAATTTTACTCCAAAAGAATCTTAGAAAACTTACCTAACCTTATTATAACAAGAACAATTTATTTTAGCCTAACCCAACTAAATATATTTTAGATTTGCTTACAATAATTTAATACTAAAGAAACACAGTGAAATATATTTTTTTCGTTAGGTTCAGAATGATTTTGGCGAAATTATTGCATACACAAATTTTCGCTTGTCCTATATGGCAAGATAAACGTTGCTATTTAAGCCAAGATCGCAAGTTCTGCCTATTCGGCACACCATATATACATATATATATATATATATATATATATATATATATATATATATATATATATATATATATATATATATATATATATATATATATATATATATATATATATATATATATATATATATATATATATATATATATATATATATATACATATATATATATATGTCGTGCCGAATATGTAAAACTGGTCAATTAGCAAGAACTCATTTAAAATTAAGTCCACCAAATAAGTACCAGGCCCGGTGGCCTGGTGGCTAAAGCTCCCGCTTCACACACGGAGGGCCCGGGTTCGATTCCCGGCGGGTGGAAACATTTCGACACGATTCCTTACACCTGTTGTCCTGTTCACCTAGCAGCAAATAGGTACCTGGGTGTTAGTCGACTGGTGTGGGTCGCATTCTGGGGGACAAGATTAAGGACCCCAATGGAAATAAGTTAGACAGTCCTCGATGACGCACTGACTTTCTTGGGTTATCCTGGGTGGCTAACCCCCCGGGGTTAAAAATCCGAACGAAATCCTATCATATATATATATATATATATATATATATATATATATATATATATATATATACCCAACTGCAGCAGGTCAAGGTTCGACCCCACGACATATTGTTCCTCCTGAAGAGACAACACAACGTACATGTCATCTTATCCACTCAACCATCGATCCTACAAAGATCATGCACCCAGCAGAGCTAGGTGTTTCTCGTGGTCCGTGGACACTCGTGGCAGTGGATTCTCAAGGATTAATTTCAGCCTTATCATGTTTGCATACCTGCCTCCACAAGCAGTCTATTAAGCAACGAAACTACGAAACAAGTGGTTCTGAATCAGTTACCAAACTGCAGCAGGCCAGGTGTCCTCGGATCACAAAAAAGATACCTCTTTCTGCTGTTTGCATGATCTTTGTAGGATCGATGGCTGAGTGGATAAGGTGACATGTACGTTGTGTTATCTTTTAAGGCCGGACAATGTGTCGTAGTTTTGAACCCTGGCCTGCCACAGTTTGGTAAATGACTCGAAACTATTTGTATCGTGGTTTCATTGATATATATATATATATATATATATATATATATATATATATATATATATATATATATATATATATATATATATGCAATAAGATCACAGTAAACAGGTGATTTCAGAATATGCAAAACAACCACTCTGAAAGAATAGAGAAATTCCAAGCGCTTTCGTGACTACTCACATTATCAAGGAACATAGTTCCTTGATAATGTGAGTAGTCACGAAAGCGCTTGGAATTTCTTTATTCTTCAGAGTGGTTGTTTTGTATATATATATATATATATATATATATATATATATATATATATATATATATATATATATATATATATATATATATATATATATATATATATATATATATATATATATATATATATATATATATATATATATATATATATATATATATATATATATATATATATATATATATATATATATATATATATATATATATATATATATATATATATATATATTTATATGTGTGTATATGTGTGTGTGTGTGTGTGTTATGCAGAAAGGTGGGACGGCTGGGGGCTAGAGCCTTGTCTAAGGGCAAAGGGAAAAGTTACGCACATCTCAAGCATAAACAGGCCACCCAGGGCTATCCCAGTCAAAACAGAAACCGCTAAACCAGTAAGTGCTACTTCAATGTGTTGGTTATCAGAGGGTTAGGCAAAAATCCCAGTTAGGAAAATATAGGGTCTAAGACAGCTGGTCTTCTTTGGATACCTTGGGGCAAGACTGCAATGCAAGCAACATCATATGTAACCGGTGTATTTACTGGAGAAGCATCTGCTGCAGCCTGGTCCATAAGCATCTGTCGACAATATGGCTGCAGGTGGCCCTGTTTATTGCAATATGTACAGTGATAATAAATGAAAGCCCCCTGCACACTTGACATAGGTTGGTGCCCATGACCTTGGGGAACTGGACTCTTTCTACCTGTCCCTTGTAGTCCTGGACCTGTGACAACTGACTTAAAACCTTCTCGGGTAGGTACCGAAAAATTAGGCTTATTAAAACTCTGGTGGTTATTAGGCTGGTAAATGGGTGGTTTAAACTTCTGAAATTTCCTATTCCTATTGGTGGGTGGAGAAAACTTACCATTATTAGTATGTGGGGGTGGTAACTACTACCAAATTTTTGGTTAGATAAAAATCTGTCACCCATCTCTAAAGCATTATTAAAATCATCAAGATCCTTCTCCTCAAGATATGCCTTAAGGTCAGGAGGAACATTTCTCAAAAGATCCTCTAACAAAATTAAGGTAATTACACCCTCATAATTGCCTACCACCCCCTTTGAGCGAAACAAAGCTGAAGGGGGTAGGAGAGTTTCAGTGGGGGGAAATAAATGGGATTAAATCTGGAGTATCTGAGAGAGTTAGAGCAAAGGAAGGGGTAGCAGTAATGTTAAATGATCAGTTATGGAAGGAGAAAAGAGAATATGAATGTGTAAATTCAAGAATTATGTGGATTAAAGTAAAGGTTGGATGCGAGAAGTGGGTCATAATAAGCGTGTATGCACCTGGAGAAGAGAGGAATGCAGAGGAGAGAGAGAGATTTTGGGAGATGTTAAGTGAATGTATAGGAGCCTTTGAACCAAGTGAGAGAGTAATTGTGGTAGGGGACCTGAATGCTAAAGTAGGAGAAACTTTTAGAGAGGGTGTGGTAGGTAAGTTTGGGGTGCCAGGTGTAAATGATAATGGGAGCCCTTTGATTGAACTTTGTATAGAAAGGGGTTTAGTTATAGGTAATACATATTTTAAGAAAAAGAGGATAAATAAGTATACACGATATGATGTAGGGCGAAATGACAGTAGTTTGTTGGATTATGTATTGGTAGATAAAAGACTGTTGAGTAGACTTCAGGATGTACATGTTTATAGAGGGGCCACAGATATATCAGATCACTTTCTAGTTGTAGCTACACTGAGAGTAAAAGGTAGATGGGATACAAGGAGAATAGAAGCATCAGGGAAGAGAGAGGTGAAGGTTTATAAACTAAAAGAGGAGGCAGTTAGGGTAAGATATAAACAGCTATTGGAGGATAGATGGGCTAATGAGAGCATAGGCAATGGGGTCGAAGAGGTATGGGGTAGGTTTAAAAATGTAGTGTTAGAGTGTTCAGCAGAAGTTTGTGGTTACAGGAAAGTGGGTGCAGGAGGGAAGAGGAGCGATTGGTGGAATGATGATGTAAAGAGAGTAGTAAGGGAGAAAAAGTTAGCATATGAGAAGTTTTTACAAAGTAGAAGTGATGCAAGGAGGGAAGAGTATATGGAGAAAAAGAGAGAGGTTAAGAGAGTGGTGAAGCAATGTAAAAAGAGAGCAAATGAGAGAGTGGGTGAGATGTTATCAACAAATTTTGTTGAAAATAAGAAAAAGTTTTGGAGTGAGATTAACAAGTTAAGAAAGCCTAGAGAACAAATGGATTTGTCAGTTAAAAATAGGAGAGGAGAGTTATTAAATGGAGAGTTAGAGGTATTGGGAAGATGGAGGGAATATTTTGAGGAATTGTTAAATGTTGATGAAGATAGGGAAGCTGTGATTTCGTGTATAGGGCAAGGAGGAATAACATCTTGTAGGAGTGAGGAAGAGCCAGTTGTGAGTGTGGGGGAAGTTCGTGAGGCAGTAGGTAAAATGAAAGGGGGTAAGGCAGCCGGGATTGATGGGATAAAGATAGAAATGTTAAAAGCAGGTGGGGATATAGTTCTGGAGTGGTTGGTGCAATTATTTAATAAATGTATGGAAGAGGGTAAGGTACCTAGTGATTGGCAGAGAGCATGCATAGTTCCTTTGTATAAAGGCAAAGGGGATAAAAGAGAGTGCAAAAATTATAGGGGGATAAGTCTGTTGAGTGTACCTGGTAAAGTGTATGGTAGAGTTATAATTGAAAGAATTAAGAGTAAGACGGAGAATAGGATAGCAGATGAACAAGGAGGCTTTAGGAAAGGTAGGGGGTGTGTGGACCAGGTGTTTACAGTGAAACATATAAGTGAACAGTATTTAGATAAGGCTAAAGAGGTCTTTGTGGCATTTATGGATTTGGAAAAGGCGTATGACAGGGTGGATAGGGGGGCAATGTGGCAGATGTTGCAAGTGTATGGTGTAGGAGGTAGGTTACTGAAAGCAGTGAAGAGTTTTTACGAGGATAGTGAGGCTCAAGTTAGAGTATGTAGGAAAGAGGGAAATTTTTTCCCAGTAAAAGTAGGCCTTAGACAAGGATGTGTGATGTCACCGTGGTTGTTTAATATATTTATAGATGGGGTTGTAAGAGAAGTAAATGCGAGGGTCTTGGCAAGAGGCGTGGAATTAAAAGATAAAGAATCACACACAAAGTGGGAGTTGTCACAGCTGCTCTTTGCTGATGACACTGTGCTCTTGGGAGATTCTGAAGAGAAGTTGCAGAGATTGGTGGATGAATTTGGTAGGGTGTGCAAAAGAAGAAAATTAAAGGTGAATACAGGAAAGAGTAAGGTTATGAGGATAACAAAAAGATTAGGTGATGAAAGATTGAATATCAGATTGGAGGGAGAGAGTATGGAGGAGGTGAACGTATTCAGATATTTGGGAGTGGACGTGTCAGCGGATGGGTCTATGAAAGATGAGGTGAATCATAGAATTGATGAGGGAAAAAGAGTGAGTGGTGCACTTAGGAGTCTGTGGAGACAAAGAACTTTGTCCTTGGAGGCAAAGAGGGGAATGTATGAGAGTATAGTTTTACCAACGCTCTTATATGGGTGTGAAGCGTGGGTGATGAATGTTGCAGCGAGGAGAAGGCTGGAGGCAGTGGAGATGTCATGTCTGAGGGCAATGTGTGGTGTGAATATAATGCAGAGAATTCGTAGTTTGGAAGTTAGGAGGAGGTGCGGGATTACCAAAACTGTTGTCCAGAGGGCTGAGGAAGGGTTGTTGAGGTGGTTCGGACATGTAGAGAGAATGGAGCGAAACAGAATGACTTCAAGAGTGTATCAGTCTGTAGTGGAAGGATGGCGGGGTAGGGGTCGGCCTAGGAAAGGTTGGAGGGAGGGGGTAAAGGAGGTTTTGTGTGCGAGGGGCTTGGACTTCCAGCAGGCATGCATGAGCGTGTTTGATAGGAGTGAATGGAGACAAATGGTTTTTAATACTTGACGTGCTGTTGGAGTATGAGCAAAGTAACATTTATGAAGGGATTCAGGGAAACCGGCAGGCCGGACTTGAGTCCTGGAGATGGGAAGTACAGTGCCTGCACTCTGAAGGAGGGGTGTTAATGTTGCAGTTTAAAAACTGTAGTGTAAAGCACCCTTCTGGCAAGACAGTGATGGAGTGAATGATGGTGAAAGTTTTTCTTTTTTGGGCCACCCTGCCTTGGTGGGAATCGGCCAGTGTGATAATAAAAAAAAAAAAAAAAAAAAAAAAAAAATAATAATAATCTTCTTACCATATTCCACCAAAGACTGCCCTGACTGAAACTTTAGTCCTCTAAACTTCTGCCGGTACCTTTCCGGCAACATTTGATAAGCCAGTAAAACTACCTCTTTCAGCTTATGATAATCAGAAAAGGCCTATCCCTCTAAAGAACTAACAGCCTGTAACCCTTTACCAATTAATTGGGTTCTTGCTAATGTCGCCCATTCCTTTTCCGGCCAAACTTGGGATTTGGCCGTACTTTCAAATAACAGAAAAAACTGGTCTGGATCTTTCTCTAGAAATTTGGGCACAGATTTTATGGCTTTATCCAAATGAAAAACATCTACCCTCGTGTCTGTGTCTGAGTGAGAAGCAAGCTGCCTCTCTTTAGCTCTTTCTTGAGCCCTAAGCTCCTCTAAGGCTCTCTGTTCCTGGATCTTTGTATGCTCAATCCTTAACCGTTCCTTTTCTTCCACAACTAGGGCTAATTTCATTTGTAAAATTACTACTTCCTTATCCAGGTCCCTAACATGGAAATTTGATTCAATGTCACCTTCCAAATGCATGACATCCCCAGAATTTTCACTAGTGTCAGCCATTTTGGGAAATGATAGCACCAAATCTTGCTATCAGCCACAGAACTTACTGATATAAAATAATAAAGCACACAGCAAAGTACATACACTGCAGTAGTATATTCACAAGGAGTGATTGTCATGTGATTCCCTAAAATTAAACAGGATTGCACACCACAAGAAAATCCTGGCAGAAAAATGGAGGTATTGCACCTGCAAAGGAAAATTACTCCCAGTAAACTAGGTAAGCATAACCTCCTCAAAAATCAGCTAGATTGCACCTGGAAGGGAAATTATGCACAAAATATCAGGTATTAATAACACCCTAAAAATCAACAATATGGCACAGAAAGGTCAATTATTCACAGAGTATTAGTTAACAATAACACCCTAAAAACCAGCAATATTGCAAACAAAGGTAAATTATGCACAGGGTATTAGTTAATAACACCCTAAATACCAGAAATATTGCAAACAAAGGTAAATTATGCACAAGGTATTAGTTAATAATAACACCCTAAAAAACAATAATATTACAAAGAAAGGTAAATTATGCACAGGGTATTAGTTAATAATAACACCCTAAAAACCAGCAATATTGCAAACAAAGGTAAATTATGCACAGGGTATTAGTTAATAATAACTCCCTAAAAACCAGCAATATTGCAAACAAGGGTAAATTGTTATTTTAGGGTGAATGCTATAGTGAATGCTTCCTCTAACCAACACAGTAAAGAATGATTTTTGGCTTTCCAGGTTGCAAACTTAAATTACCACATAAAATTTGATAATTCTCCCGGACAGGCCCCCATGTTATGCAGAAAGGTGGGAAAGCTGGGGGCTAGAGATTTGTCTAAGGGCAAATGTAAAAGTTACACACATCTCAAGCATAAACAGGCCACCCAGGGCTATTCCCGTCAAAACAGAAACCGCTAAATCAGAATGTGTTACTTCAGTGGGTTGGTTAACAGGGTTAGGCAAAAATCCTAGTTAGGAAAATATATCTATTTATTCAACATAACTCTATATACACACTCTAGAAACACTTTAATCCTAAATGCCCAAATGAGGGTACACAAGAAACAGCTGGTTGGAGGTCCAGCCACCATAACCACTAGGCCTATTCAGCGCCAGGACGTCACTACTCTACTACCACCCCAATTCTTATTTTCTCACTCCTTCCACAGCACTCTGACCATGTCAGTGCCTAGATGAGCATACAGGTATGCCATAGAAGAGCCTATGGCTTGAGTTAGCTAAACAAAAGGAGTACACAACTACAAACTTAGCTTAAATACACAGCATCTCCGACACCAGCCTCCACACTATGCTGACTCCATGTGACTGCCCCCAAGCCACGCTTACCCCCGCATACCCAAACACAGTTCGAAAATAAATACCTAGCAGGATTTCTTTATAATTACCGTTAGAGTACTTTACAGTACCCCCAAATGCACATTATGAATTATAAAATTATTCTTTACAATTATAACATTCATACTATTATGACACCCTTCTCTCCTGTATATACATTACAATGTCATGCAGATCCCTGCATAACAACATTACAATGTCATGCAGAACCCTGCATAACATATATCAATAACTTCACCGAGACAAGCCGAGAATTAGAACCCTTGTCGTTTTTGCCCACCTCATGGTGAGCGAAAATCACATGACGCTCTAACCCACGGGACCACGCAGGGTTAGAGCGTGGATTACAGCATCATATGATTTTCACTCACCATAACGTAAGCGAAAATCAGGACACTCCCGTTGGAGGCTCCAGGAATAGGGTGTCATCATGTCTCTCATGATGACACCCTTTGCTCCATCACCTTTATAACTTGACAGAACCTATCCCCTTGTTCCTCACTGACCTCACCAAGAAATCTGTCTAGGTGGCTATGGAGAAAGTGGACCTTTATGCTCATTCTAGTAAGTAAATTCTTAAAGCTTGTCAGCATGTTCTGCACCAATTCGACATAATATTCTGTTTGTGATTACCTAATAAATTATTGACAACTTACACATGGCTGCACAATTCAGAAACTCCAACACCTTTCATACATTTTGTGAAATTAGAATCTTTGATAAGCTTCAGAATTTGAAGACCATCAAAGATTCCTGCTGTCAGTTTCTCCATACTTCGTATTTGATGCAATTGCCGTATTTGTCGATGGCTTTAACAAGTTGCTTCATTAGCCCTAACTTTATGTAGAGTGTCGGTAGAATAGTGTTATTCCTGTCAACCACTGCTCTTTAATGATGTTTGCTGCACCTAGTCATGTTTTCTCTTGAAGAACATGTCCCTTTTGTCCAATGATCTGCCTTCTCCCAACCTTCCAACAAACAAATGAAACAAGGGTACTTTGTAAATACACTCTGTTGCCCAAGCAAGAATTTTATCATCTTTTCATTAACACAAACAGACATCTTGTGCTCATGATAGCAAAACTTCTGCAATACCATTTTGAAATTTTAGTATTCTTCTTTAAGTTTTATTGAGTGAGCAACAGGAAGAGATGCATATTGGTTACCATTCTGCATTAGAACACATTTTAATCTGCTGATAGAGCTCTCTATAAACAGCCCCCAGTATCCTGGTCGGCATTCAAGTCACATTCGAAGAAGTCCAGGGATGTTATTGCAGTATTATAAGCTCTTCATCTCGGCTGAGGTAAGGAACGATTTCAGCCTCTCTTGCCTGATAAGCTTTTATTTTAACTTCTTGTTGTAGACAGTTTTTTTCTTTTTGTCCAGATACTTGCTTTGACAGACTAAGGTCACTGAGTTCTTGGGAGAACTGCTAGGGTCAGGCAGTGTTGTAAACACTGTGTGGCACAATTCTCCTTGCTGACTCCAAATCAGGATATTCCCACCTAACTTTTCTTATATCGATTGAAACCTTTCACATTCACCATACAGAAATATCAATCGTCGTGGTGGTTCTTCGGCTCTTTCCACACCATAGGCATGCCAAAGTTTAAACTTTTCGTTTGCATAATTTTCCACTGTTGTAAGCATTCTACACAGGTTTGCAAACCATTTAGGGAACCCAAGACTTGTCTTGATCTCCAAGCGCCACTCCAGAATAACCAAGGTAAGCTTGTTTTACAAAATCTGTGATGTTTTTTCTTTGTTTTTGCAAAATTCATTGAGATTGTTTAAGCAGACTCTTCGTGAAGAACTTAGGTTTATCTGGAAAAAATAACAAAAAACAATGGTTACAATATTGTCACGTGGTCGTTGTTGATACAACTACTTTCGTTAAATATTAACTAATTTCAAAATAAAATTCTAATCTTTATTAAAACTATCTGTATATACATTCGTCATGGCTAATTTCCCTGTTAATTGAGGGGTAGGTATGTAATATCTCATAAACCAGAGCTAAACTGTAAAACCTGCTGCTGTTTTAAAATTCAGCAACCCAAAAATACTCTAAATACCTTCACAACGAATTTTGTTGTTGATATACAATAAGTGCAGCACTTAGGTATCTTCACTGTCAGAACGTTTGGTCTGCACAACAGCCTTCCTCAGTCGAATACATGCAAATATATCACTGGAAACAGCAGAAGAATTTGTTTTGATGTAATCAATCTCTCAGCCTTGGTAGGAGGGGGTCAGCCTCTCAAACCTAATGCATAGGTATGCAGCCATACCTTATATACTGAAGAAGCTAGGTAAAGTAACTGGAGGTGATATCATAGGAGAGAGTGACCACTAGTTGGTCACTCTCTCCTATGATATCAGTTATGTAAGGGTTCCTGTGTCCCAAGATACCTTGGTGCTGCTGTGTCAGCTAAAGTACACATTGTTACGGGTATACAATACCAGCCAGATAATGAATTAGACACATTTTCAGCACTTAGGTGTCTTTATTTTCAACACATTTAGTTTAAAACATTTGTCTAGTGCTTTAACAAAGTGTTCTCCTTCTTCATCTTGCCCTGTTGCACCTGCAACAATTTTTACTCAAAATCATTACTTACGTTTTCATTCCGCCTTCTTATCATCCAACAGCTTCTATACGTCGTTTTATGCTGTGGACTCGTCCCTGAGTACTTGGTTCTGTTCCAACCCGAGCGACATCTATCCATGGTGGGTGCTGGACATGGGCAAGGTGATGTGTGTACACATCGTACAACTTCTGCCACGTACACCAGTGGGTGACTCTCTGAATTTCCAGCACATCGAGGTAATTTCTGCTATGTTTAAGGCTCACATTGTTCTACAACATCGATCATCTTCCACCATGATAGGATGACTCATAAAAAAGAAAACACATTCACCTCTAATTATTTAAAAGCTTCCAGAAGTGTGCAGACATTACATTTTAGATGATCATCAGAGAAGCAACATCCTCACACTTCCTTCAGAGTGACGACTGAAACCCAGCCCCACACCAGTCCCCCCTATGGTCGACAGAGCACCGGACGATGACATATTGTCTGTTCCCTCAGGTAGAGACTCGGAATGAACAAAAGTATGAGAATATAGGAAATAAATACCAAGTGGAAATTACTAGAATTTGAGAATAGAAGGTAGCACTCTATTCTCTCAGAAGTATGCTACCACTACCTGCTCTTTTAATAATGGAAGAGATAAAAGTAGCTATAGGCAATAGGAGAAGGGGGAGACACTGATTTGAGTTAGAGCAGGAGAAAACCCAGTGGAAAATAATAGAGGATAGATATAATAAGATAGTGGTCTTGATAAGTACTGGCTCTTAGAGTAGCTTGGCCTGAAAATTGAGCAGTAGGCACTTTATCATGGGCTTGACTCTATCCAGAAAAAAAACTAACAGTATACTCTCGCTTAATCTCTGAACAATGTACCCTAAATACATGGCTCAAAGGGGGAAGTAAAACATACCCAGATAAAACCACTTAAAATTTAATAAACACAGTACAAGGGAATCTGAACTTGTTGGCTCCAAAGAGTTAGGATCATATTATGGCAAAACATGATTACTGATAATAGAACTACCACCCCTCACAGTTCCCAAGGAACTCCTTTGCTTTACCATTCTCTCTGGGGTTACCTCCCTTGATTTCATGCCTTGGTGCATTCCTTTTCCGAGCTGCTACTGAGATCTTCCAAATCCCAGATTACAAGCCTGGACTGATCCTCCAGGGGTAGGGTTTTCAAGGTCTCTAGCAACTATATCCTTTCCTCAGTATCTCTGAAAGAGTCTGCTGTCAGGCATTTCCTCAGGGGTCCCTGGTTTGGCCTATCTGCAAACTTCTGCTAATTCTTAGGCATCTTTTGGGAGCGGGGAGGGGGGCTGGTTGCTGCTAAACCCTATAAGAATATTTTTCTGGTTTGGTCACAAAACTCAAGCAAGAACCACTACAAAAAAAAATTTGAAGATCTTATATAAAAATATGAGAGGAACAAAATTAACAAGACACTACTTCACATTCATCAAGACAATAAAAATGGCATATCAAAAATAATTCACTTATATAACTCAGAAAAAAAAATCTAGCTGAACTAGAGTAAACACCCAATAAAACTTAACACATAAGACACAAAGGAATGGACATATATACAAAATATTGGACAAATGTACAAAATAAAACATGAAACATAGGCTGGCATGAATATGATAAGTCGGAAGGAAATAAAATATTGGTACAAGATAGCAAAGATACAGATATGCTAGGTTAAGTTACAAGTAACAGGCAAATTACAGAAAACAAACATAGCTAAGCAAAAGTAATAGATATTTAATAAAAGAGTATTAACATAAAAGATAATTTAGAAAAGTTATTGGTTAGAAATAAAGGATATTAGGGTAGATCACAGGTTAAGAAAATAGTTTTACTCCACATCTCTGATAACTAACAGCAGAAATCTAGGAAAAGAGATTTAAAAAGAGTTAGGTTAAAATAAGCTATTATAAAGATGAGAACATGGCTGGCATAGGGCAGTACGCTGAGGTCAGTGGTCAAGTGCGGTCATACCGTTAAGCTCTTGGAAGTTAGCGTGGGCTGATACCCATACCCTGGCTTGTTGTAGTGCTTTAGAATCCCAGGTTCATGTGTTGAAGAAGGAGATTCTACTTCTTCAGGAGGAAAATGGGAAGCTGAAGCTTCGCATAGATGAGTTTGGAAGCGAGTGTGAGAAGGATTTAGCTGGTAAGGTAGGAATGGTCACCAGCAGTGATAGTGGCAGCTGCTTTAAGTGGCAAGTGGTTCACAGTTCAGGAAGAAGGAAGATGAGGAGAGTTAATAGAGAAGATGTGAAGGTAGGAAATCAATTCTCTGTTCTCCAAGACGAGTGTACTTCAGTGGTTAGTGAGGTTGAAGGTACCACTGATTCCCCTGCTAATCAAGGTAAGAATATTTTAATAGTAGGCGATTCTCAGGCAAGATATGTGGACCGTGCATTTTGTAACAGAGACAGAAAGGTCAGACAGAGAATGTGTCTTCCTGGAGCTGGTGTTGGCGACATAGTCAGCAGGTTGGATAATATTATGGCAGGTAATGGGAACAAGCCCATTATCTGTCTTAGTGCTGGGGGTAATGACATTGGGAAGGGCAGGAGAGAGGAGCTGCTGGATAAGTACAGGTCAGCCATAGAAGTAGTTAGATCTAAGGGAGGGATCCCAGTCATATGTAGCATCTTGCAATGAATGGATGTCTAGGGCAATTGGTATAAATCACTGGCTAGACAGGTACTGCAAGGAACTTGCAATCCCATTCATTGATAACTGGGACCTTTTCTTTGGCAAACGTGATATGTATGCAAGGGATGGGGTTCATCTCTCTGGGGATGGAGTGGTTGCATTAGCCAATTCATTTGAGAGGGTAATTGATGACTTGTCTAGGAATTTAAATTGATAGATTATAGAGGTAAGGGTGTTTGTGGGAAACAATCAGGCTGCAGTATTAGGGTTGAAAACAGCAGTTATTACCGTGATACCTCAGGGATATGTTTAAAAGACAATATTCAAAATAAAGTTGCTAGTAATGGCAAATCAATTGATCAACAAAGAGATATAGTAGAGGGCAACGAGGGACTAGGCCCCCAAACCTTGATAGGGAGTGCAGTAAGTTGTTATGGGACGAAATTCATAAGGCATCTAGATATGAAAATGTTGTTATAATGGGAGATTTTAACTTTAGACAAATTGATTGGAACAATATGACAGGAAATCTTGAGTCTAGTGACTTTCTTGATACGGTTCAGGATTGCTTTTTAGAACAGGTTGTGACAGAACCAACTAGAGGAAACAATCTGCTTGACTTGGTTCTTGCCAACAAAGATTCACTAATTAATAATCTTGGGGTTAATGATGAGCTTGGGGAAAGTGATCACAAATCACTTAGTTTCAATATATCATGGAATTACCCAGATAACTGCAATCAAATCTCTGTCCCAGATTTTCGCTTGGCCGACTTCATGGGACTGAAAAATTACTTGGGTGGGCTAAATTGGGATGTCCTAACTATGGGTCAGGTAGGTGATCTTGGTTGCCCAGACAACTTTTGTTCCGAGTAGGGAAATTAGATCTAACAAAAATTGTGGAGAAATTTTCTCCAGGAGGGGGGTATCAGCCCCCTTCAGCCCCCTTCAGCCCCTTCAGCCCCTTTCAGCCCTGAGTGGCCAAGCCACTCAGAAGGGGCGAGCGTCTTGTTTACTGCTAGAGTGAGTAATTGATCACAGATGCAATGCCACGTAGTCAAATGACCTCTGCTCCTTGCAGCGGTGTTGCAACGTGTATTTTTATAAGAGACAGTACATCTCTTACTTAGCAGGACAATTAAGGAAAATCCTGCTCCCACTTTATTACCATAGTAAAGATAGTGTACATTGTTGTCTATAAGACAGCAAGAAACAAACATTTGCTTTGCTTCATCGAGGAGGTGACAGGGATGCAAGGTACTAGGTCAGCGTTTTTTTTTTGTGCTGGGGGCAGTGACGGCATGGAGCGCTGTAGCGTCTGGCAGACTATCTTTGACTCTATTACGAGTGACACTGACGCTAGGATAACCAGCAAAGAACACTGATCTGTGCGTTAGTGTGGACAGAGTGTCTCACAAAACACGATAAACATAGGAGAAGTGTGATCAGCTTCTCTTGTGATACATTGTGAACAATAAAGACAAATCTTGTGGAACATAGTGTACCAGTGTGCGTTTCCTAGACAATGGAAGACGTGGACATCCAAGGACACTTCAGCTTCTATCAAGTCACCGATATCTGTCGAAGGTGTTGAGAACACCATAGCTCACGTTACAAAGAGCAAGGTATGTTACGAATTTCTTGTAGATCGGGGGATTGCGCAATTCTTGAGTCACAAGGAGTTTGTAATCAACCTATAATCGGCAGTAAGGTGTGGACTTTTGAGTCCAAACAAGTAAGAATTTCGTCAGCCATCATCGAATGAAATATGCTGACATAACACCCCCTAGGGGTAATTTATACTTACAAATTGTATCTCTTGACAGCCCACTGTTGTGATGGTTTCGACAGCTTCTAGACCTCGTCTGCAGGGGCGGCTGTGTAGACGATTTGCTGTCATTTATCAGCTAAGTGTTCATTATATATAGTTATAATAAACACGGCAGGTAAGGCCAAAAATCTCAACAGAGTTTTGGTCGTGCTCGAACCGGATAAAGACCACACTGTGGTCCAAATATGTTGTACTACAGTGTACAAATAACCTATGAGCCAAGGTCCTTCGAAAAAACCTGTAAAACTAGTGTTTTACAATATAAATCAGTATAAATGAGTCCCTCCAGACTCAATCACAGAGAATGGGCAGCCAAAAGAAAACGGGCGCTCACCCAGCGTTCACCCAACGAAAACGGGAGCTGGGTGACTCACCCAACAAGAAGACGGGGGATGGTATCCTGCACCCTCCATCAACTGCTCCAATCTGGAGAAATCGCTGATTAATACAACACCACCAAGTGATGTTGTTTGTCTGAGTGTATATATACACATAGTGTTTATAATGTTTATAGACAGAAATTAAGAGACAAGATTGTGTTAAAGTTTGTTTCTTATAGATCTACCTGTTATATTAAAGGAACTTATATAAAGTGTAAGCCTTCAAATATATATTAACAGTGAAATTTATATATGTGTAAGTAATATTCATGTGTGATTTACAGTTATACAGTGACATTTATAGTGTATAGTGAATGAAGTGTATAATATCGTTATTTACGATTAATCATCATGGTCAGGCTGACTCAAGCCATAAACACCAGACACATGTACGGTGTACCCTTCATGGTCATTAACCCTGAGGTTAAGCTTAGTGGGTCAGTAGTGTCTGACTCGATTATTGCTGACTTAAGCATAACAAAAACTCAGCTGTTTATAGCAGTACAGTGTTTTTTAAACACTCTAAGTGTGGTGCTAGAATTTTCAGTATACCATTAAAATGGCTTGTTTGAAAACTCAGTTTCAGTCTTTACAGACTAAGATTACACAATTAGAAAATCTAATTTCAGTCTGTCTAGGATTAACTCAAGATACAAACATAGATTTTGATGATCTTGAGGTCAAGTTTGAATTATTTACACAACGTCTGGAAATAATTAATTCAGACTATACACATTATGAAAATAAATTTCTTGAATCTGAGGATGAAATTAAAAATGTTTTGGATACTTTTAGTGATCAACAATTAAGGTGGACAGGAGTACAGGCTATCTGCCGTAAAACTCTGTCACAGAGACCTACTGTAACTAGTGGTCAAACACCTGTTACACCTGTAACAACAACAAGTGTCCCATTACCAAGCTTACCTACATTGTCATTACCTATTTTCCAAGGTCATAATTATGAAGAATTCATTAGTGGTTTTCAATCCATAGTAAATTCACGAACTGACATAGATGAGATTGCTAAGTTCAATTACCTTAAATGTCTTGTGAAGGGAGAACCCTATGAACTGATTAAGTCATTTCCGGTGGTTAAAGGTAATTATCAAATAGCCTTACGTGTCTTAGCAGACAATTACTTTGATGCTGACAAGGCTAGAGTTAGACATGCAGTCTTAATATCAAGCTTGAAGCCACCCAAACATTGTTTTTCAGACTTACAGGCATTTAGAATTACATTAGACAATAGTCTCAGATCTCTAGATGCTAAATATGACCTAAGACAATGTGATTCGTTTATCAGTGGTATTGTACAGGATAAGCTATCATCACAAACTATTGAACGATTAAATATTATGTTCAATAAACGCTATTTCACTTGTGAGGAAATTAGCAATGGTTTACAAACAATAGTTTCATGCATGCAAGCAACGAGACAAGATGAAAAATCCACAAATCCAGTGGATAACAAACCTTCAACTCAGTATAAAAAGAGTATACCTACTCCCATTAAACCACATAATGGGAAATCCCATATAGGCATTTATCAAGCTGTGAATACAACAGACAGTAAACAAACTGTCACACATAAACGTACTCCAAAATGTGTACTTTGTGATGGAACACATTGGGCACAGTATTGTATTCAATACACATCAATGGAGGCACGTAAACAACGTGTTCATCAGCTGAAAAGATGCATCAAGTGTTTAGGTGAACACAAGGGAGGAAAATGCTCACTGAAGAAGTGTTTTAAATGCAAGGGTATGCATCATACAGCATTATGCCCAAATACTTTTGCTGAACAGCAGCAGACTTCCACAGAATCAGGAAGTCAACAAGCAATAGCATTAAATGTGAGAGATAAGTTTAAAGCAACTGCTCTCCCGATAGCTCGAGTTGAGTTATCTAATAAATTACACAAAACCAATGTGCTAACACTATTTGATCAAGGCTCACAAAGGTCCTTCATAAGAAGAACAGTGTTGCAGAAACTGAATAAACAACCCTATGCCAAAATACAGTTAGATATAGCTGGTTTTTTCCACAATTCTGGTAAACAGACATATGACCTAGCCAGAATCACTGTTGGTCTAGGAAACAGGAAAAAGACAGTAGAAGCTGTGGTAGTAGATGATTTGCCTAAGTCTGTGCAGATCCAGGGATTAAAAGAAACAGTTGCAGCACTGAAAGCAGCTAAGGTCAAGTTAGCCTGTCCTGACATACAGACGGACACAATTAGTCCAATTGATTTAATCATTGGAAGTGATTATTATCACTTTTTTGTGCAAAATATAGTAAGTAAACATGATGTTCACTTACTGAAAACAGCAGGAGGCCACATGATATGTGGTCCCATTCCCTCTAAAAGTGGGAAAGAAGCTCATATTGATTCAGTGGAAAATGTACTAGTTACGAGAATAACCACTGATCATGTACCACAGCAAAAATTATCATTACTGGAAGAAATGAATGAACCAGTTGATAAGTTGTGGGATTTAGATGCGATAGGTATTGATGTAAATAAACCAAGCCCACAAGAGTCTCAGACTTATAACCAATATTTGGACACTGTCAAATATAAAGATGGACAGTATTGGGTTAGGTTACCATGGAAATTAAATCCACCACATCTACCTAGCAATTATCGCATGGCTTTCGGACAAATGAAAGCACAAATACATGAGCTCAGGAAGAATCCAGAGCTACTGACTGTCTATGATAATATCATACCAGAACAGTTGGACAATAAATTCATTGAGGAAATAGTCGAAGATAAGTTGAAGACAAACGCTCATTATCTCCCGCACCATGGAGTCAGAAAAGATTCTGAAACCACTCCACTACGTGTTGTATATAATTGCAGCGCACGTGCAAATAATGATGTAGCAAGTCTTAATGACTGTCTGATGACCGGACCCTCACTAACTGAGAAGCTTGGAGACGTGCTTATGAAATTTCGCACAAACCCATATGCTTACACTGCTGATATTTCCAAGGCTTTCTTAAGAGTAGGACTACAAGAAATAGATAGAGATTATACTCGATTCTTGTGGCCTGAAAATCCACATGATCCTCAAAGTCCTGTGAAAACTTATCGTTTCAAATCAGTATTATTTGGTGCAACATCCTCTCCATTCTTACTAGAAGCTACTCTAAATACACATTTGAAGAAATCTGAAAGTCCCTTCAAAGAAGTCTTAAAGAAAAGTTTCTATGTGGACAATCTTCAAGGTACTGTGAATAAAGAGGAGGATTTGAAATCCTTATACAGAGAAGCTAACAAGGAGATGAAAGAAGCAAATATGCCTCTAAGGATGTGGAATACAAATTCAAAGCAATTAAGGGAACTTATCAAAGAAGATTTCCCTGAAACTGAAATTCCTGATTGCAACAATATGCTGGGACTTAATTGGAACACACAGGAAGATACTTTGAGTCTCAAAAAGATAAACAATAAATCATGCAGTACACTCACTAAACATAGTTTACTGTCAGAGGTATCACAATGTTTTGATCCTCTAGGACTCGTCTCACCAATTACCATAAAAGGTAAAATGCTTATGCAAGATGCATGGAAACTCAAAATTGGATGGGATGAGAACTTGCCTCTAGAAATGAGTCAAGCATGGGATGAAATATCCAAGGAGTTTAAACAACTTCATCAAATTAAATTTCCCAGACAAATAGGTCAAGAGGGAAACAATTACACATTACATGTGTTCTGTGATGCGTCAACCAGAGGTTATGGCGCTGTAGCTTACATGAGTAATGCTGAAGGAAGTACACTAATTACTTCAAAGGCCAGGGTAGCACCCTTGAAGGTCAGAACAGTACCACAATTGGAACTGACAGCACTCTATGTAGGTACAAAATTAGCTGTCTATCTCAACAAAGTACTTGATCATCTCACTATTGAGAAAACCGTGATCTGGAGTGATAATGAAGCAGTTCTCCAGTGGTTAAGAAATAATAAGAGTAAGTTGGTCTATGTACAGAACAGAGTAGCAGAAATAAAAGAGATGCAGAGAGATTATCTCTTTCTTCACGTCTCTACCCAAGAGAATCCAGCTGACATGTTGTCTAGTGGTGTCCCACTCAAGAAATTTGTGGATAATAAATTATGGCTCCACGGACTGAACTGGCTCTCTAATGAAAATAACTGGCCTCAGCAAAAGGCTCACATTATGCCAGAAGAAACAGTCTGCTTGAACACAGCAGAAATAAGTTGTGTAAATACTGCAGACACAACAGAAATAGTCATTGATGGATCTAAATACTCATCTTTGGGTAAACTCTTAAGAGTTACAGCTCTTATCTTTGAATTCATTAAAGGAATAAAACCTGATTATGAATGTCTTGAACCCATTAAATACTGGGTGAAACTAATACAGAAAGACGTTTTCTCTACAGAATATAAATTTCTAGAAACACAAGATAAATCCCCAAAGAAACCTGTCATGATTAATTCTTTAGGACTTTATCTCGACTCAGAAAAGATTATAAGATGTCGAGGAAGAATTCATAATTCTTCACTACCTAAAGAAGCCATACATCCAATATTGATCCCCAAGAATCATTGGCTGACAAAACTGATTGTGCAGAACGCCCACAGTAACGTGTTACATGGTGGGGTAGCTGACACACTTTGTCATATACGACAATCCTATTGGATACCTCAAGGTCGACAAAGTGTGAAAAAACAAATAAAGGACTGTATTACTTGTCGTCACTACGATATGCGAGTATGTCAGTATCCAGGTCCACCTCCATATCCCTCTGAAAGAGTTTGTCATATCACTCCATTTGAGGTGACAGGTGTAGATTACACTGGACCAATAATTTTAACCAAAACAGTTGACAAAGTTCCCATCAAGGTGTACATCTGTTTGTTCACTTGTGCTACAACTAGAGCAGTACATCTAGAAGTAGCCACTGACATGTCTGCTGAAACCTTTATCAAATTATTCAGAAGGTTTGCAGCCAGAAGGGCATGTCCCAGACTGATAATTTCAGATAATGCAACGAACTTTGTTGCTGGTGCTGCTTATATAAGCAAGATCTTTGATCAACCAGAAGTACAACAGATGCTGAATCAACGCAGATGTCGTTGGAGATACATTCCTCCTAAATCTCCATGGCACGGCGGATTTTATGAAAGAATGATCGGCATTGTAAAGCGTTGTTTAAGGAAGACTCTTCATCGTCAGAGAATAGACTTAGAAGAATTCCGTACAGTTGTGACTGAAATAGAAAATAGAGTCAACAACAGACCTCTAACTTATGTTACCGATGATCTGGACAATTTAGAAGTGTTAAGTCCATCTCATTTACTCCATGGCAGAAGGCTCGAACCTGTTCCTCCCATGAATGATAAAGAAATCATAGAGGATCCTACTTATTTCGAACCTGAGCAACTCAGACGTAAATTCAAACACCTTAATAAAGTGATTGAATGTTGGGAGAAAATTTGGCGAGAAGACTATCTCACCTCATTGAGAGAACACTTCTATGGAGCTGGTGTTCCTGAAAATCATAAGTCCTTAAGACCTGGTGACATAGTGATTATCGACAATGATGGTCCGAGGTCCCAATGGCCACTTGGAAAAATTGTGACCATATATCCTGATGCAAATGGAATCATCAGGACAGTTGATGTTTTGAGCAAAGGTGTAGTGAATAAGCGGACAATAAATAAACTAGTGCCGTTAGAATTACACAGTGTTGAAAACAAAATTAGTGATTCTCCAGAAACCACACAGACTAAAGCTGTTCAGAAAAGACAAACAGCAGTGGTGGCGAGTGAGAAAATTAAATTAATGTTAAGTGATGAATAGTTCACCTGCAGCGAACCTCCGCCGCCCCCCAGTGTGGAGAAATTTTCTCCAGGAGGGGGGTATCAGCCCCCTTCAGCCCCCTTCAGCCCCTTCAGCCCCTTTCAGCCCTGAGTGGCCAAGCCACTCAGAAGGGGCGAGCATCTTGTTTACTGCTAGAGTGAGTAATTGATCACAGATGCTATGCCACGTAGTCAAATGACCTCTGCTCCTTGCAGCGGTGTTGCAACGTGTATTTTTATAAGAGACAGTACATCTCTTACTTAGCAGGACAATTAAGGAAAATCCTGCTCCCACTTTATTACCATAGTAAAGATAGTGTACATTGTTGTCTATAAGACAGCAAGAAACAAACATTTGCTTTGCTTCATCGAGGAGGTGACAGGAATGCAAGGTACTAGGTCAGCATTTTTTTTTTGTGCTGGGGGCAGTGATGGCATGGAGCGCTGTAGCGTCTGGCAGACTATCTTTGACTCTATTACGAGTGACACTGACGCTAGGATAACCAGCAAAGAACACTGATCTGTGCGTTAGTGTGGACAAAGTGTCTCACAAAACACGATAAACATAGGAGAAGTGTGATCAGCTTCTCTTGTGATACATTGTGAACAATAAAGACAAATCTTGTGGAACATAGTGTACCAGTGTGCGTTTCCTAGACAATGGAAGACGTGGACATCCAAGGACACTTCAGCTTCTATCAAGTCACCGATATCTGTCGAAGGTGTTGAGAACACCATAGCTCACGTTACAAAGAGCAAGGTATGTTACGAATTTCTTGTAGATCGGGGGATTGCGCAATTCTTGAGTCACAAGGAGTTTGTAATCAACCTATAATCGGCAGTAAGGTGTGGACTTTTGAGTCTAAACAAGTAAGTATTTCGTCAGCCATCATCGAATGAAATATGCTGACATAACACCCCCTAGGGGTAATTTATACTTACAAATTGTATCTCTTGACAGCCCACTGTTGTGATGGTTTCGACAGCTTCTAGACCTCGTCTGCAGGGGCGGCTGTGTAGACGATTTGCTGTCATTTATCAGCTAAGTGTTCATTATATATAGTTATAATAAACACGGCAGGTAAGGCCAAAAATCTCAACAAAAATGATCCCAAATGGATGAACAATAGATTAAAACATCTCATTGATCAAAAGAGAGGCATACATAGGCGTATCAAAAGAGGGGATGGGCAGTTAAGAAATCAATATATTCAATTAAAGAGAGAAATAAAGAAAGGGATAAGAAAAGCAAAAGGAGATTATGAGGCTAAGGTCGCAAGGGATTCAAAGACTAATCCAAAAGGGTTCTTTCAGGTATACAGAAGGAAGATTAGGGACAAGATTGGCCCACTTAAGAGTAACTCTGGTCAGATCAATGACAGTGATAAGGATATGTGTGAAATTCTAAATACCTACTTCCTCTCAGTTTTCACCCAGGAAAATACTAGCGATATTCCTGAAATAATAGATTACGTAGAACAGGATGATAAACTATGTACGATTGCGGTAACTAGTAACATGGTCCTCAGACAAATAGAGAAACTAAAACCTAACAAATCCCCAGGTCCTGATGAACTGTTTGCAAGGGTGTTAAAGGAATGTAAAGAGGAACTTAGCATACCTTTGGCTAATCTTTTTAACATATCACTACAAACTGGCATAGTGTCTGATAAGTGGAAAATGGCAAATGTAATACCTATTTACAAGGCAGGTGACAGGTCCTTGGCTTCGAACTATAGACCAATAAGCCTTACCTCCATAGTGGGAAAATTTATGGAATCAATAATTGCCGAAGCAATTCGTAGCCATCTTGATAGGCACAGATTGATTAATGATTCTCAACACGGTTTTACAAAGGGGCGTTCCTGTCTTACGAATTTACAAACTTTTTTCACTAAGGTGTTTGAAGAGGTAGATCATGGTAATGAATATGATATTGTGTATATGGACTTCAGTAAGGCTTTCGATAGAGTTCCACACCAGAGGCTATTGAGGAAGCTTAGGGCACACGGAATAGGAGGAGAAATTTGTTCCTGGGTAGAGGCATGGCTGACAAATAGACAGCAGAGAGTTTGCATAAATGGGGAGAAATCAGAATGGGGGCACGTCACAAGCGGTGTTCCTCAGGGGTCAGTGTTGGGCCCGTTGTTGTTCACAATTTACATAAACGACATAGATGAGGGAATAAATAGCGACATAAGCAAATTTGCTGATGACACCAAAATAGGCCGTTCAATTCATTCTAATGAGGACATTAGAGCACTCCAGGATGATTTGAATAGACTGACGCAATGGTCGGAGAAGTGGCAGATGCAGTTTAATATTGACAAATGCAAAGTTCTAAATGTTGGACAGTTAAATAACCATGCCACATATAAACTAAATAATGTAGATCTTAATACTACTGATTGCGAAAAGGATTTAGGAGTTCTGGTTAGCAGTAACCTGAAACCAAGACAACAGAGCATTAGTGTTCGCAATAAAGCTAACAGAATTCTTGGCTTCATATCTAGAAGTATAAATAATAGAAGTCCTTAGGTTGTTCTTCAACTCTATATATCCTTGGTTAGGCCTCATTTAGACTATGCTGCTCAGTTCTGGTCACCGTATTACAGAATGGATATAAATGCTCTGGAAAACGTTCAAAGGAGGATGACAAAGATGATCCCATGTATCAGAAATCTTCCCTATGAGGATAGATTGAAGGCCCTGAGTCTGCACTCTCTCGAAAGGCGTAGAATTAGGGGGGATATGATCGAGGTGTATAAATGGAAAACAGGAATAAATAAAGGGGATGTAAATAGTGTGCAAAAATTTCCAGCCAAGACAGGACTCGCAGCAATGGTTTCAAGTTGGAAAAATTCAGATTCAGGAAGGATATAGGAAAGTACTGATTTGGTCATAGAGTTGTGGATGAGTGGAACAAGCTCCCGAGTACAGTTATTGAGGCTAAAACGTTGTGTAGTTTAAAAAATAGGTTAGATAAATACATGAGTGGGTGTGGGTGGGTGAGTTGGACCTGACTAGCTTGTGCTGCTGGTCTGGTACAGTGCTCCATCCTTGAGTGGGGATGACCAGACTGGGTGGGTCATTGGGATAATCCGGGGGGTGGGTCACTGGTCTAATCCGGAGGGGGGGACATGGACCTGCTCCGCATGGGTCAGTAGGCCTGTTGCAGTGTTCCTTCTTTATTATGTTCTTATGTCATACATAAACAATCATATACTCCTTAAATTACCACAATTCTTACAATTGACTCTAATCATACAATATACAGGTATGTCTTATAAAGACATACACAGTAGAGTAACACAAAAGATGCCGGCAAGAGGCTGGTTCCCCACAGTGGTTATCTCCCAACAATCTACCTCTCTTACTATCAGGGCTTCTCTTCTTATACCCACATTAACACAGGTTATGAACTCATTTATTAGCAGCAGATTGATGTATAAGAGTAGTCCAAAAAGACTGCTTAAGCCGACAACACAGAAGGTAGTGGAGGCTGGTTTACAAAATACTTTCTGTGTTTCCCTCCACAGTTTGAACAGATCTCCAACCCGTGTACACAAGTTCTTCACAAAACTCCTACAAAAGGCGCTCATTTCGCCTCTATAAACCTTATTTCTACTCAACATATTGGAACCAACACTAATAAAACATCAATATGCGAGGATCTTCGTATTTCAATACATTTTCTGAAGTCAATTTTCAGCTTTTACAGTAATATGGATATCTGCATATAATTTACAGATGATTACAATAATAATAATAAATTATACCGATAATACTTTCTCAAACATTTGCTCTTCGTTTTTCATTTTATTTCAATAAAACAATGACGGTAGATGACATTCCCTTGCTTATCTTTTAATTAAACTGTATTTATTTCTTACACTTGAGTTACAGAACCATGCACACAGTAAATAAGTAAGGATATAGGTAAGAAATACATAATAAGGACAGTCATGAAATTTTCACAACGAATATTTATCACATTTTAACACAAGTAATGTTCGAGGGGCTGATTTGCTTCATTACACGACTCTGCCACCATGAGTCTCAAGTCTGACTAACAGGTTTCCCTGAATCCCTCAATAAATATTTTCTTGCTATCACACAAACAGCACCTTAAACTATAAAAACCAATTATTTCCATTCACTTCAGCCTGTGTATAAATAAGTCTGGTGTATTCTCAACTCTCTACCACTGAGAACTTCCTGTACTCTCCCTCAAACAAACCCTTAGAAGAACAATCTCATCACTTCTTCCACCTCTTCCTCAATTTATTCACCCCGTTTGCCATCCTACTCATCTCCAACCTTTCTAAATACATAGCTAAACGCCTCTTCCACTTCCCTAAATGATACATTTGAATTCTCACAGGTTTTTAATTTCTGTGCTTCTAATTCTATATTTAATATTCACACCCTACTTGGCTAAAGATGAAATATTTCATGATCATACTTCATACTCATAGAAAAAGTGTTGATCACTATTCTTTGGTATATTCACCATTTTGCCTCAATGGATAATCTTCTTTCATTTTATAGATGCCTCAATACACCACCTACCTTTGTCTTCTGGTCTATTCAATGGCTCACCTTGTCTTACATCGACCCTATATGTCAACACGTCCAGTTTCAAATATCTAAATGAATTCACTTTCTCTATTCTCCCTCCTTCAGTCTGATATTCAATACGTCAATACCTAAACTTTTTATTACTCTCATCAAGTAGCTCTTTTCTATGTCCACTTTTTATTTCCTTCCTTTACCAAAATCTACCCCACCAAAATCCCCTACCAGAATCTACCCACCAAGAAAGTCATCGGAAAAGATTATCTGTAATAATTCTTAGTTCGTATCAGACTCATTATCTTTCAAAAACCACACCGCTCTTCATGCACAAATCAACATAACTTTTCTCTTACCTTCCTCATTATAACATTCAAATCCTGGTCCTGTGGTTCCAATATCTCTTTACATTTACACATATCTCCTCAAGATTATCCTAGACAGAGATAAAGGTACTGAAACTCAGAGCGAAGACCAGAACATCTTTTCTAGCTGCTTCCTCAAGGCACACTAACTCAAAGAGCGTCTGCTTGACTCCCCACATCTTCCAATACACATTTTTTTTTATGTATCACCTAGTTGAAGTTGTCTCCCTATAAGTACTCTGCTGAGGAGGCCAAGGAGAGTGGCTCTGCCACTTCTCAAAACATTTCTGGAGTTCTTCTTTCTAACGTCGTCTAGCACGTCTACAATTCTGATTGGATCTTCTCCACATCTTTAAAATGCCGCCCCTTGAGTACCACTTTTATTTTTGGGAAGAGAAATAAGTCACAGGGAACTAGTTCTGGGGAATAAGAAGGGTGGGGAACGATCACCACGTTGTTCTTGGCCAGAAAACGATAGTCTTTCTGGTCTTGAGTCAACAAGTGGGGCACAAATTTCACAATCACTCGCCTCATGTTCAAATTTTCAGTCAAAATTCCTGAACACGACCCATAAGAAATTTCTTCTGCACTAGTAACGCTCAGGATATTCTGACGATGATCTTCATGAATAACCTTTCTCACTTTTTTAAAGTTGGCGCTGTTTGTGACGCTGATGGACGACAAGAATGTTCATCAAACTCTCCTGAAATTCGTCCTACAATGAATCAAGAAAAAATAACGTTAAAATACTGTGTCCGACCCATTGCTTCTTCGCCAAATACTTGCTGAAGCATTTTGTTAGCTTCACTGTCCATTTTCCAGAGCTAGAAACAGAATTTCGTATATACACACTATTCTTTCTTTTAAAAATTCCATTTTTTAATACAAAAAAAACAGCACTGCACTGACAGCAAGACAAAAAATGCCCACTAACTTTAACAGAATGACTAAGGACACTGAAAGTCACCATAATACTTCACAAAGAAGTGTACTGCGCAGCATGATCTACACCGCCGCCTTATTTCACTCAGGAAGTGCGCGAAAATTAGAGTCCAGGAGCTTACTGACAGCACCTGGTATATATGTATCCATACTGTGAGCGTCAGAGAACCCTATTAATTCATTCAAACACTTCCAAATATCAAGATAAAGATAAAACAATGTTATTCTTCCGCATGACATAACTTACTCCTCACTAGAGCATATTGTTGACTCTACAGCCACTCCTTAACTGAACTCATCTGACTGGCTTCTCAATTTTCACCACTGGTGTGGTTTCTTGCTACCAGTGGGTGTCCCAGGTCCCAATTTGTCACTTTTATTTACCAAATAATAATATTCATTATTTCTTAATTAACTAATGTTTCTGGTTGGCTTCAAAATATTATTTTGACGATGCATTCAGTAATAAGGATGATATCCCATATGTTTAGCTCAAAAAGATACAAACTTGAAATTTTAGTGATATAGTTAATAGGCCTGAAATCGTTTTAATCACATCACATACTCGAGAATACCTTTTCCGAGGGGCTTCAAACTTTTACTATTCGAGAGGTTTACTAAAACATAGTTTGTCACTCTTTCTTTGAGCTGTGCAAATTTCATTTTGTTAAGTTTATTAAGCAAATCGTTTCCAATATAATAACTAGTGAATGTCTCTTCTGATCAGCTTCAAACTCATGGTGCATCATGATAAAAAACTGAGCTTTGTGAGTGCTAGTGTGCCATTTGTGGTCACAAAAGTCAGTGCCGGATCAGCCGGGCTGTGGCTCGTACGTTGGACTGCGTGCGGCCAGCAGTAACAGCCTAGTTGATCAGGCCCTGATCCATCGGGAGGCCTGGTCATGGACCGGGCCGCGGGGGCGTTGATCCCCGGAATAACCTCCAGGTAACCTCCAGGTAACAATGGTGGCCCATGCTAACCTCTCTATCGAGTACAGAAAAATTCATAGTTGGATGAATCATACTGTAATCAGCTGACCAAGTTGTTAACGCACTGGCCTGTGAGTTTTAGCACTTGCATACCATGGGTTCAAACCCGAACCATTCTCTGAGTTATTTAAAAAGCAATATGATTATCATGCAAATTAAAATAATTTTTATTGCAAATCACCGATAACTTTTTAAAAAAAAAAAAAAAATGTTAGTTAAGATTCATTGTTACGTAAGTTAACAATACTTCACTTGAATAATAATAATAATAATAATAATAATAATAATAATAATAATAATAATAATAATAATAATAATAATAATAATGATAATAATAATAATAATAATAATAATAATAATAATAATAATAATAATAATAATAATAATAATAATAATAATCTTTACCTCTACAAGTACATGTATAAGGTATACAGGCCTAGATGACATTAGTGACATACTACTATACAGAAAGCTGCTTGTTATGCAGAGCATTTCGGGCAAATTAGGTTAGTTTTTCCCAGAATGCGACCCACACCACTCGACTAACACCCAGGTACCCATTTTACTGATGGGTGAACATGGACAGTGTCTTAATGATTCAAACCGTACTGGGAATCCATCCCCGGACCTCAATGTGTGAGATGAGTGAGCTTGCAGTCGAGCTAACGATCCCATAAATGTTGAAACAACGTAAAAAATGAGAGATTTGTATCCTTGTATTGTATAAAATCATAGAAGAATTGCTAAAAATAAAAATAAGAGTTTTTTCTGGATAACTAAACTATTTACACATAAAAACCTTTTTTTCTAAAGCAGATTGTTTGAGGCAGTATTAGTAAGTTCTTGTCTTAACCATAAAAGCTATAATTAATCTTAGTTATATTGAGAGAATAAGATCAACTTGATCGAGGTAACGTCTATGATGCTCTCTCATACGCAGACAAAATAAACAACTGAACTCAGAATATTACCTCCTTATGAGCCCAGTACATTACCTCTCTCTGAACTCAGTATCTTACCTCTTTCTGAGAAGTATAATACCTACATTTGAGCCCAGTATATTACCTCCATCTGAACTCAGTATATTACCTCCATCTGTGTCCAGTATATTACCTCCCTCTGAACTCAGTGTATTAAATACCTCTGAGCAAAGTACATTGACACCCTCTGAACTCGTTATATTAAATCCCTCTGACCCCATAATATTACATCTCTCTGAGCCCAGTATGTTACCTCCATCTGAGCTTAGAATACTGCATCCACCTGAAATCAGTATATTACCTCCCTTTGAGAACAGAATATTACCTTCCTCTGAGCCCAGTATATTACATCCAACCAGTATATTACATCCATTTGAATCCAGTATATTACCTCCCTCTAATCTCAGTATATTAACTCCCTCTGAATATAGTATATTCCCTCACTCTAAGTCCGGTACAATATCTCCCGTGAGCACAGCATATTACTTCCCTCTGAACACAGGATATTGTGTCCCTCCGAGCCAGGTATATTACATAGCTCAGAACCCAGTATATTACCGCTCTCTGAGTCCAGTATATTACCTCCATCTGAGACCAGCATATCACTTCCCTTTGAGCCCAGTATATTATCTCGTTCGGAACTCAGTAAATTATCTTCCTCTGAGCCCAGTATACTCCCCCCTCTGAAGTCGTATATTACCTCCATCTGATTACAGTATATTACCCCCCTTTGAGCTCAGAATATTACTTCCCTCTGAACTCAGGATATTACTTCCCTTTGAGACCAGTATCTTACCTCCCTCTGAACTCAGCATATTACATCTCTCCCTATAAGCAAAGTATAATACTTCCCTGTGACCTTAGTATAATACCTCCCTCTGATCCCTGTATATTACTTCCTTCTGTGCCTAGAATATTACCTCTTTCTGACCCCAGTATATTACCTCACTCCGATCCCAGTATATTACTCATTCAGAATTCAATAGATTACCTCCTTCTGAATTCAGTAGATTACCTCCCTCTGAGCCCAGTTTAATACCTCGCTCTGAAACCAGTATATTACCTCCCTTAGAGAACAATATACTACATCCCTTAGAACACACTATATTACCTCCCTCTGAGCCTAGTATATTACCTCCTTCTGAATTCAGTAGATTACCTACCTCTCAACCCAGTTTAATACCGCGCTCTGAAACCAGTATATTACCTCCCTTAGAGATCGATATGCTACACCCCTTAGAATACACTATATTACCTACCTCTGAGCCTAGTATATTACCTCCCTCTGAAATAACAATATTAACTCCCTGTGAGCGCAGTTTATTATCTCCCTCTGAGACCAGTATATTGCTTCCCTCTGAACTCAGTATATTACCTCTCTCTGAACTAAGAATATTACCTCTATCTTAGACCAGAATATTACCTCCTTCTGAGCCCACTATATTACCTTACTCTGAATTCAGAATATTGACTCCCTCTGAGCCCAGTATGTTACTTCCCTCTGAGATCAATTTATTACATCCCTCGGGGCCCAGTATATTACAGCCCTCTGAACTCAGTTTATTACCACACTCTGAGCTCAGTATATTACCTCTGAGCTCAGTATATTACATCTGAGCTCAGTATATTACCTACCTCTGAACTCAGCATATTACTCCGATATGAGTCCAGTATATTACCTCCCTCTGATCCCAATATATTATCTCCCTCTGGGCCCAGAATATTGCCTCCTTCTGAACTCAATATATTACCTCCGTTTGAGTCCAGTATATTACCTCCTTCGGTGCCCATTATTTAACTTCCCTCTCAACACAGTGTATGACCTCACTATGAATCAAGTATTTTACCTCCCTCTGAGCCCAGTATATTATCTCCTGCTGAGCCCGGTATATTGCTTCCCTCAGAACTTAGTATATTGCTTCCCTCAGAACTTAGTATATTACTTCCATCTGGGCCCAGCATATTATCTCATTCTGATCTCAGTATATTAACTCGATATGAGCTAAGTATATTATTTCCCTCTGAATTCAGAATATTACCTCACCCGTGATCCCTGAAAATTACTTCTGTCAGAGCCCAGTATATTACCTCTCTCTGAACTCAGTATATTCCTCTCCCTGAGCCCAGTATATTATCTCCCTCTGAGCCTATTATACTATCTCCCTCTGAACTCAGTATATTACCTCCTTTTGAGCCCAGTGTATTACCACTCTCTGATGCTAGTACATTGCCTCCCAGTATATTCACTACTTCTGAGTCCAGTATATTACATCTTTCTGAGCCCAGTACATTGTCTCCATCTGAGACTAGTATCTTACTTCCCTCTGAGCCCTGTATATTACTTCCCTCTTAGTCCAGTATATTACCTCCATCACAACCCATTGTATTACCTCACTTTGAACTCCGTATATTACCTCCCTCTGAGACCAGTATTACATCCCTCTTAGCCCAGCATATTACCTCCCTCACGGCCCAGTATATTGCTTCCCTCTGAACGTAGTATATTAACTCTCCATGAGATCAGAATATAACCTACCTTTGAGCCCAGTACAATATACAATATCTCACTCACATCTTATTATATTACTTCTCTCTGAAAACAGTATATTACCTCCGTCTGAGCTCAGTATATTGCCTCCCTCTGAGCTCAGTATATTACCTCCCACTGGACTTAGTATATTACCTCCCTCCGACCCCAGTATATTACTTCGCTCTGAGCCCAGTTTATTATCTCCCTCTGAGTCCAGTATACAACTTTCCTCTGAACTTAGTATATTTCCTCTGTCTAAATGCAGTATATTGCCTCAGTCTGAGCCCAGTATATTTCCCCCTTTTATTTTCAGTATATTACCTCCATCTGAGTCCAGTATATTATCTCCTTCCGTGGCCAGTATATTACCTCTTTCTGAGGCGAAGATATTAGCTCCTTCTTAGTCCAGTATATTACCTCCGTCTGAGCCCAGTCTATTACCTCCCTCTCAGCCCTCTCTATTACCTCACTATGAGACTTGCATTTTACCTCCCTCTGAGCCCATTGCCTGTTAGATCAGTACATAAACTCTTTCTGCCTCTGAGCTCAGTATATTGCCTACCTCTGAGCCCAGTATATTACCTCCCTCAGAGCTCAACATATTTCCTCCCAGTATATTCCCAGTATATTACCTACCTGTGAGTGTCCTATATTACTTCCCTCTGATCTCAGTATATTACCTATCTCTCAGCACATTATATTATCTCCCTCTTAGCCCAGTATATTACCTTCCTCTGAACACAGTATATTACCTTTCAGGACAGTATATTAACTTTGTCTGAACTCAGTATATTACATCCATTTGGATCCACTATATTGCCTCCCTCTAAGCTTAGTAATTTTTTTATTTTGGAACTCAGTATATTACCTCCTTCTAAGTCCAGTATATTTTCTCCCTCTGACCTCAGAATATTGCCTTTTTCTGAGCCAAGAATATTACCTCCTTCTAGACCACTCTATTACTTCTATCCGAGCCCAGTATATTACCTCCCTGTCAGTTCAGTATATTTCCTCCCTATGAGCCTAATATATTACCTCTCACTGAGCTCAGTGTATTACCCCCCTCTCAACTCAGTATATTACCTCCCTCTATATCCAGTATATTGCTTCCCTCTAAGCCCTGTATATTACCTCCCTCTGAGTCATGTACAGTACCTCCCTCTGAGCCCAGTATATTTCCTCCCTCTGAGTCCATTATGTTACGTCTCTCTCAGCCTAGTATATTACCTCCCTCTGAGCTCAGTATAATATCTCCCTCCGATCCTAGTGTATTACATCTCCCTAAGCCCGTTATATTACCTCCCTCAGAGCACAGAATTCTACCTCCTTCTGAGCGCTGTTTATTATCTCATTCTGAATTCAGTATATTATCACTCTCTATATTCAGTATGTTACCACCCTCTGGTTTCAGTATATTACATCCCTCTGAGTCCATTATACTATCACTCTCGGAATTCAGTATATTACCTTCCTCTGAGCCCAGTGCATTACCTCTCCTTGAGAACAGAATATTGCCTCCCTCTGAATTCAGAATAACACCTCCGTCTGAGCCAAGTATATTATCCCCCTCTGAATTCAGTATATTACCTCCCTCTGTGCTCAGTATATTACCTTTTTCTAAGCCCAATATACTACTTCCATCTGTGCCCAGTATATTACCTCTTTTTGAATTCAGAGTATTCCCTACCTCTGAGCCCAATATATAACCTCCCTATGATCTCAGCATATTACCTCCCTCTGATCTCAGTATATTACCTATCTCTAAGTACAGTATATTACCTCCCTCTTAGCCCAGTATATTACTTTCCTCTGAGCACAGTATATTACCTTTCAGGACAGTATATTAACTCTGTCTGAACTCAGTATATTACATCTATCTGGATCCACTATATTGCCTCTCTCTAAGCTTAGTGTATTTTCTATTTCGGAATTCGGTATATTACCTATATTAGTCCAGTATATTTTCTCCCTCTGACCTAAGAATATTACCTTTTTCTGAGCCAAGAATATTACCTCCTTCTAGACCACTATATTACTTCTATCTGAGCTCAGTATATTACCTCCCTGTCAGTCCAGTATATTTCCTCCCTCTGAGCCTAATATATTACCTCTCACTGAGCTCAGTGTATTACCCCCCTCTCATCTCAGTATATTATCTCCGTCTGAATCAAGTATATTGCCTCCCTCTATGCCCTGTATATTACCGCCCTCTAAGTCATGTACAGTACCTCCCTCTGAGCCAAGTATATTACCTGCCTCTGAGCCCAGTATATTATATCTCTCTGAGCCTAGTATATTACATGCCTCTGAGCTCAGTATATTACCCACCTCTGAGCTCAGAATATTACCTGCATCTGAACCCACATATTACTTCCCTCTGACCTCAGTATGTTAACTCTTTCTGAGCCCACTATATTACCAGTCTCTGAGTCTAGTATATTACCTCCCTCTGAGACTGATATTTTAAGTTCCTTTGCACCCAATATACTACCTGCTTCTGAGCACAGAATATTACCTGCCTCTCAGCTCAGTATATTACCTGTCATTTATGTCTGTGTATTACCTCCCTTTGAGCTCAGTATATTCATTCTCTCTGAACTCAGTATATTATCTCCATCTGAGCCGAATAAATTACCTCCTTCTGAGCCTAGTATATTACATCCTACTGAGATCAGTGTATTACCGGCCTCTGTGCTCAGTACATTACCTGCCTTTGAGCATAAGATATTACTTCACTCAGAGCCCAATACACTACCTGCTTCTGAACCTAGTATACTTGCCTCTTATCTCAAGATATTACCTCCCTTTGAGCCCAGTATTACCTCCCTTTGAGCCTAGCATATTCTCTGAATCCAGTATATTGTCTCCAGTAGTGGAGAAAATGCCCCAGTGCCGTATGCCAGAGCGCCGCAAAATGGCGGCGGTCTGGCATACGGCAGAAGTCGCTGCAGAAGGTGCAGCCCCCTGCTGCACCTTCTGCAGCGACTTCTGTTGCATCCCCCGGATCACCTTTGCTCCTCAGTTTTTTCGGTTTTTATTTCTGAATTTCCGATCTTTTTTCGATTTTGGTAAAGGTTGCCCCTATAGGTTCCCTTTGAAATTTCTCTTTATCCCTGTTCCATCTCCTTAGTTCAAATGTTTTCCTCGGATCAAGATGACAAGGTTGCCAACTATTCATTTATGTTTCGAATTTCATAATTTTTTGAAGGACCCCTTTATTGGGCGTGGTAAGACGTTCCCTTGTCCCAGCCTCTCTAAGAACTTTACCAACTTTTCCAGAATTTTACAGTGTTGCCAGATTTCGAGAATGCTGCCAAATTTCCATTTATTCTTCGGATTTTGTCTTCCTCCCCCAGTTCCTCAGATCAAGACCTCCCTCTCCATCTCACCCACACCTCCCACCATCCATTTCCATCTAACCAAAATCCTTGCATCACCTCCTCAGATCAAGATCACCCATCATCTCCTTGGATCAAGATCACCCTCCCCATCTCCCAGCACCTCACTCTTCCTCACTCATAACCCACAGCATTACCAACTCTTAATTACATGTCACATTACACACTATTGCACACACACACACACACACATCAAAGGGATGTTAGGAAGTATTTCTTCAGTCCTAGAGTAGTCAGGCCGTGAAATAGCCTAGAAAGTGACGTAGTGGAGGCGGGAACTATAAATAGTTTTAAGGCGAGGTATGATAAAGCTCATGGGGCAGGGAGAGAGAGGACCTAGTAGCAATCAGCGAAGAGGCGGGGCCAGGAACTATGACTCGACCCCTGCAACCACAAATAGGTGAGTACAAATAGGTGAGTACACACACACATACAGTGGGAGGACGAAAAGGCTAGATAAATTTTTGTCTACAGGCTCCAGGAAGTTGAAGGGGAAACCTACGATGAAAGGAAACAGGAGGAGAAAAAAGTGATTAAAGGTGTCTTGAAAGCAATAGGTGGGGGCGACATTAACCAGGTGGCAAATTTTTGAACAGTTGGGTGGTTTGCAAAGGGACAGAAACGGCCTCTCAAAGTAATTTTCAAGGCAGACTCAACTCGAAGCATGATTCTGCAGGAGAAAGCACGACTGAGAGACAAACATAAGTACCACAGTGTGTACTTCGATAGAGACAGAACACAAGACGAAAGGTTGATACTGAAAGAGAGAGTACAAAAACGAAAGGAGGAACGAGGGGAAATGACAAAAATTAGCAGAAGAACTCAGACGCAGGTGGAATTGCAAACACACCCTCCAGAAACATCCGCAGAAGGACTCCAACCGCGACAACCCCAAGGCAACTGATCACTCTAAATCTACACTCACACACTGATGCCCCTGTCCCCTCCCCCACACCACAAACCCCACCCTTACAGCAACACCCTATGGGAACTCTGCCCCCACCCCCACTGCAATCCCCCTTAAGCCCCTGCCAATGCTCCCGATCCTCCAGCACCAATCTTCTCCAAGGATCACAGTTTTAGAAAAGAAGTTGAAGGTTTGGTACATGAATGCAGATGGAATAACAAATAAATATGAGGAGTGGCATGAAAGAATCAATGAGAAGTCTCGAGACATCATAGCAGTGTGAGAGTAAGACACATATGCAACATCTGGGTATCTTTATTGTAGACGTTTCGCCATCCAGTGGCTTTATCAATACAAATTCTAGGACATAACTTGAAGACAGTAGAACTATGTACAGAAGATGAGGTAATCAGTCCCTCAACCTAGGAGTAGGTGCGAACAGCACCATAGTCGTGGAGATTCTGAAGCAGAAGAAAGAATCCTGGCGCTTATATAGTAACGTCAGGTGAAGCAGACGAGGGCAAATTCACTGGTAGGCGGGATTCCCCAGTGGAAGTAGGTCCTTCCCAAAGAGATGGGTTAGTTGTAGAGGTAGTTGTCGTAGTCGTGAAGGTTATGTACATGTCCTCAGAATTAAGATTCCATGATGTTGCAGTGTCTGACAAGTTGTGTACGAATGGTATATAATACCGACAAGATGAGAGTAAGACACATATGCAACATCTGGGTATCTTTATTGTAGACGTTTCGCCATCCAGTGGCTTTATCAATACAAATTCTAGGACATAACTTGAAGACAGTAGAACTATGTACAGAAGATGAGGTAATCAGTCCCTCAACCTAGGAGTAGGTGCGAACAGCACCATAGTCGTGGAGATTCTGAAGCAGAAGAAAGAATCCTGGCGCTTATATAGTAACGTCAGGTGAAGCAGATGAGGGCAAATTCACTGGTAGGCGGGATTCCCCAGTGGAAGTAGGTCCTTCCCAAAGAGATGGGTTAGTTGTAGAGGTAGTTGTCGTAGTCGTGAAGGTTATGTACATGTCCTCAGAATTAAGATTCCATGATGTTGCAGTGTCTGACAAGTTGTGTACGAATGGTATATAATACCGACAAGATGAGAGTAAGACACATATGCAACATCTGGGTATCTTTATTGTAGACGTTTCGCCATCCAGTGGCTTTATCAATACAAATTCTAGGACATAACTTGAAGACAGTAGAACTATGTACAGAAGATGAGGTAATCAGTCCCTCAACCTAGGAGTAGGTGCGAACAGCACCATAGTCGTGGAGATTCTGAAGCAGAAGAAAGAATCCTGGCGCTTATATAGTAACGTCAGGTGAAGCAGACGAGGGCAAATTCACTGGTAGGCGGGATTCCCCAGTGGAAGTAGGTCCTTCCCAAAGAGATGGGTTAGTTGTAGAGGTAGTTGTCGTAGTCGTGAAGGTTATGTACATGTCCTCAGAATTAAGATTCCATGATGTTGCAGTGTCTGACAAGTTGTGTACGAATGGTATATAATACCGACAAGATGAGAGTAAGACACATATGCAACATCTGGGTATCTTTATTGTAGACGTTTCGCCATCCAGTGGCTTTATCAATACAAATTCTAGGACATAACTTGAAGACAGTAGAACTATGTACAGAAGATGAGGTAATCAGTCCCTCAACCTAGGAGTAGGTGCGAACAGCACCATAGTCGTGGAGATTCTGAAGCAGGGACTGATTACCTCATCTTCTGTACATAGTTCTACTGTCTTCAAGTTATGTCCTAGAATTTGTATTGATAAAGCCACTGGATGGCGAAACGTCTACAATAAAGATACCCAGATGTTGCATATGTGTCTTACTCTCATCTTGTCGGTATTATATACCATTCGTACACAACTTGTCAGACACTGCAACATCATGGAATCTTAATTCTGAGGACATGTACATAACCTTCACGACTACGACAACTACCTCTACAACTAACCCATCTCTTTGGGAAGGACCTACTTCCACTGGGGAATCCCGTCTACCAGTGAATTTGCCCTCGTCTGCTTCACCTGACGTTACTATATAAGCGCCAGGATTCTTTCTTCTGCTTCAGAATCTCCACGACTATGGTGCTGTTCGCACCTACTCCTAGGTTGAGGGACTGATTACCTCATCTTCTGTACATAGTTCTACTGTCTTCAAGTTATGTCCTAGAATTTGTATTGATAAAGCCACTGGATGGCGAAACGTCTACAAAAAAGATACCCAGATGTTGCACATGTGTCTTACTCTCATCTTGTCGGTATTATATACCATTCGTACACACACATCATAGCAGTCACAGAAACGAAACTCGCTGAGATACTAACAGATGCAATCTTCCCTCCAGGATATCAGATCCTAGGGAAAGATAGAATGAGCATAGGGGGAGGAGGGTTGCACTGCTCATAAAAAATCGATGGAAATTTGAGGAAATAGAAGGCATGAACGAGATTGGAGGAAGAGATTATATAGTAGGTACACTTCAGTCTGGGGAACATAAGGTAGTCATTGCAGTGATGTATAATCCACCACAGAACTGCAGGAGGGCAATAGAGGAATATGAAGAGAACAACAGAGCAATGGTGGGCACACTGGCCGAGGTGGCAAGAAGAGCTCACTCGAACAGAACAAAGTTACTGGTTATGGGCGATTTCAACCACAGGGAGATCGACTGGGAAAACCTGGAGCCACATGGGGGTCCCAAAACATGGGGAGCCAAGATGATGGATGTGGTACTGGAAAACCTCATGCAACAACATGTTAAGGACACTACCAGAGAGAGAGAGGGGAGGATGAACCAGCAAGACTGGACCTTGTGTTCACCCTGATCAGTTTAGACATTGATGACATCACATATGAGAGGCTTCTTGGAGCTAGTGATCACATGGTTCTGTGTTTTGAATACATAGTAGAGTTACAAGTGGAGAAGGTAACAGGAGTTGGATGGGAAAGGCCAAACTATAAAAGAGGGTACTACACAGGTATGAGGAACTTCCTACAGGAGGTTCGGTGGGACAGAGAATTGGCAGGAAAGACTGTAAATGAAATGATGGAATATTTAACAACAAAATACAGGGAGGCAGAGGAAAGGTTTGCTCCCAAAGGCAATAGAAAAAATGGGAAGACCAAAGCGAGTCCTTGGTTTACCCGAAGGTGTAGGGAGACAAAAACTAAGTGCACCAGTGAATTGAAAAGATACAGAAGCCAAATAACCAGGAAAATAGACCATTCGAAGAGCCAGAAATGAGACTACACAGATAAAGAGGGAGGCCCAGCGACAGTACGAAAATGACATAGCATCGAAAGCCAAGTCTGACCCGAAACTGCTGTGCTACATTAAGAGGAAGACAGCAGTCAAAGACCAGGTGATCAGGCTGAGGAAAGAAGGTGGGGAACTCACCAGAAATGATCAAGAGGTATGTGAGGAGTTCAACGAGAGATTTAAGGAAGTATTTACAGTGGAGACAGGAAGGCCTTTGGGTGGATAGAACAGAGGGGGATGCCAACAAGGAATATACCAACAAATGTTGGATGACATACACACAACTGAGGAGGAGGTGAAAAAGCTGCTAAGGGACCGTGATACTTCAAAGGCAATGGGACAAGACAACATCTCCCCGTGGGTCCTTAGAGAGGGAACAGAAATGCTGTGTGTGCCACTAACCAAAATCTTCAACACATCCCTTGAAACTAGGCAACAACCTGAGGTATGGAAGGCGGCAAATGTAGTACCCATATTTAAAAACGGAGACAGAAAAGAGGCACTAAACTATAGACCAGTGTCACTGACGTGTATAGTATGCAAAGTCAGGGAGATTATCAGGAGAGCGGTGGAACACCTGGAATGGAACAAGCGTATAAACGCCAACCTGCACGGATTTATGGAAAACAAATCCTGTGTCACAAACCTACTGGAGTTTTATGATAAAGTAACAGAAGTAAGACAGGAGAGAGAGTGGTGGGTTGGTTGCATCTTCTTGGACTGCAAGAAGGCCTTAGACACATTTTCTCATAGGAGATTAGTGCATATTAGGGCATATAACGGGAAGGGCACTGCAGTGGATCAGAGAATATCTGACAGGGAGGCAACAACGAGTCATGGTACGTGATGAGGTATCACAGTGGGCACCTGTGACGAGCGGGGTGCCACAGGGGTCGGTCCTAGGGCCAGTGCTATTTCTGGTATATGTGAATGACATGATGGAAGGGTTAGACTCAGAAGTTTCTATGTTTGCAGATGATGTGAAGTTAATGAGGAGAATTAAATCAGGTGAGGATCAGGTAGGACTTCAAAGAGATCTGGACAGGCTGGACACGTGGTCCAGCAACTGGCTTCTCGAATTTAACCCCGACAAATGCAAAGTCATGAAGATCGGGGAAGGGCAAAGAATACCGAAAATGGAGTATAGGCTAGGTAGCCAAAGACTGCAAACCTCACTCAAGAAGAAAGATCTTGTAGTGAATATAACAATGAGCACGTCTCCGGAAGCACACATCAACCAGATAACTGCTGCAGCATATGGGTGCCTGGCAAACCTGAGAATAGCGTTCCGATACCTTAGTAAGGAATCATTCAAGACTCATACAGGAGTATGCAGCACCTGTTTGGAACCCCCACCGGATCAAACACGTTAAGAAATTAGAGAAAGTGCAAAGATTTGCGACAAGGTTAGTTCCAGAGCTGAGGGGAATGTCCTACGAAGAAAGGTTAAGGAAAATCGGCCTGTCTACAATGGAGGACAGGAGGGTTAGGGGTGACATGATAACGACATACAAAATACTGCGTGGAATAGACAAGGTGGACAAAGACAGGATGTTTCAAAGAGGGTACACAGAAACAAGGGGTCACAATTGTAAGTTGAAGACCCAGATGAGTCAAAGGAATGTTAGAAAGTATATCTTCAGTCATAGTCAGGAAGTGGAATAGCCTAGCAAGTGAGGTAGTGAAGGCAGGAACCATACATAGCTTTAAGATGAAGAATGATTAAGCTCATGGAGCAGGGAGAGAGAGGACCTAGTAGCACTCAGTTAAGAGGCTGGGCCAGGAGTTGAGTCTCGACCCCTGCAACCACAATTAGGCGAGTACAATTAGGTGAGTACACACACACACACACACACACACACAAACACACACACACACACACACACACACACACACACACACACACACACACACACACAAACACACTTTGAGGACTGCCTGTGCTACATCCCCAAACTCAGATCGTGATCTCAGATAATGATGACAGGTCATCCCAAGGAAGCGCCTGAGGCCTTGACCTGCTCTCCACTTCCTTCACTATCATCAACACCCACACTCACTTCTATCATAGAGAGAATTAACGCCTAGAAATATAAAATATGCATACTCAATCCATTTCTTTAAAATATTCACACATTCATACCTCAGGATAACCCAAAAAATTTCCTCTTTTTCGGTAAATTCAACAACAACAACAAAAAAAGATTCGCTTCTCTCAATAATATCCACAACATGTCTCTAATAGTTACATATCGCGAATATTTCCTCATTTCAGTATTCAGCAATACATCGGTAAATACATCAAAAGATCTTTATTTTCAGTCAAATTTACGCAAAATCCACATTATTTCATAAACATTCACACAAAAAAACCCATATTCTCGAGACTTAATTAACATAACTCATCCCAAACCCTCCAACAACTCACAATTTTCACTTGTTTTTCACTCATTACCCACATTTTTACTAATTCATCAATTTTTACTCATAATGTTCTCAATATCCACAACCCCCAAACACCAAAAACACTCACAATGTAAGGTTGTAGGTGAATAAAATGTAATTGTTGTGGGTGATGTGGGTTATGAGTGCAAAAAAAAAAAAATCTTTTTTATTGTATTGGCGAAAAATTGTGGCAAGAGAAGTGCATAGCTTATTATTAAAAACGAGAAAATTGGGTGAAGTGGGTTGAGTTAATTGGAATTTTGCATAAATTTTCGTGAAATTAAAGATATTGTGTGAATATTTAAAAAAAAAAAGAATGGATTGAGCACTTATATTTTATAACTAGGCTTTAATTCCCTCTATGGGAGAACTGAGTGAGGGTGTTGGTGGTAGTAAGTTATGGAAAAATTGTGAATGTTGTGGGTGTCCTGGTTTTGTGGATATTATTGAGACAAGTGAAATCCTTTGTTATATTACGAAAATGAGAAAAAAAATGGGTTATGAGGTAGTGGTGGTGGTGGTGGTCATGGAGTAGGGTGACCTGTGATCTTATCTGAGATAACTCAGATAAGACCATAGTGGTGGTGGTAGTGAAGTATGGAGAAATTGTGATTGTTGTGGGTGTTTGTGGGTTGTTGTGGATATTGAGAACATTATGAATAAAAATATTTATTATTGAATTTAAGAAAAAAATTGATGAATTAGTAAAAATGGGGAAAATTGTGGGTTGAGTGAAAAACAAGTGAAAATTGTGAGTTGTTGGAGGGCTTGGGATGAGTTATGTTCATTAAGTCTCGAGAATGTGGGTTTTTGTGTGAATTTTTATGAAATAATGTGTATTTTGCATAAATTTTAATGAAAATAAATATCTTTTGATGTATTTACCATTATATTGCTGAATAATGAAACGAGGAAATATTCGCGATATGTAAAAATAAGAGATTTGTTGTGGATATTTTTAAGACACGTGAATCTTTTTCTTTATTTGCTGAATTTACCGAAAAAGAGGGAATTTTTTGGGTTATCCTGGGGTATTGAATATTTTAAAGAAATTGATTAAGTGTGCATATTTTATATATCTAGGCGTTAATTCTCTCTACGATAGAATTGAGGTGGGTGTTGATGTTGGTTGTGGTAGTGAAGGAAGTAGAGAGCGGGTTATGGCCTCAGGCGCTTCCTTGGGATGACCTGTCATCTTTATCTGAGATCAGGATCTGAGTTTGAGAATGTAGCACAGGCAGTCCTCAAAGTGTGTATTGTGTATGAAGTGTGTGTGTGTGTGTGTGTGTGTGTGTGTGTGTGTGTGTGTGTGTAGGTAAACATGATGTGGAGTTGGTGAATGTGATTTTTTTTTTGTTTTCTGAAGAGATGTGTATAAAAATGTGAAATGTTGTGAATGTTATGAGTAAAAATTTTTTTTTTTGTATTAGCGAAAAATTGTGAGTTATGAATTGTTGGGTGGATTTGTACAGTATGGTGCTATAGTGTGTAATGTGACATGTAATTAGGAGTTGGTAATGTTGTGGGTTATGAGTGAGGAGGAGTGAGATTCTGGGAGATGAGGAGGGTGATCTTGATCCAAGGAGATGGTGGGTGATCTTGATCTGAGGAGGTGATACATGGATTTTGGTTAGATGGAAGTGGATGGCGGGTGTGGTTGATATGGAGAGAGAGGTCTTTGATCTGAGGAAGCGGAGGGTAAATCTTGATCCAAGGAGATAGAGCAGGAATGTTGGGTTTAGAGGGTATGGGAGATAGAAGTGGATGGTGGGAAGTGTGGGTGAAATGGAGAGGGAGGTGTTGATCCGAAGAGTTGGGGGTGAAGACAAAATTCGAAAAATAAATGGAAATTTGCTAGCATTCTCGAAATCTGTCAACACTCTGACATTTTGGAAATGTTGGTAAAGTCTTAGAGAGGTTGGGACAAGGGGAATGCAGCAGAAGAGCATAAGTCGCTGCAGAAGGTGCCGCAGGGTCGGCGCGGGTCAGTACGGGTGGGCGGGCAAGGGCTTGCGGGCTGGAAAGCAGAACCGGAAGTGGGAGGGGGGAGGGTTAACCGCCGCCATTTTGCGGTGCTCTGGCAAATGACACTGAGGCATTTTCTCCACTACTGTCTCCCTTCTTGTTCAGTATATTACCTGACTCTGACGCCAGTATATTACACCTCTCTGAGCTCAGTAGATTACCTCCGTCTTAGGCCAGTATATTACCTCCCTCTGAGCTTAGTATATTGCCTCCCTCTGACACTAGTATATTACCTCCTTTTGTGCTCATTATGTTTTCTGTCTCTGAGCTCAGTATATTAACTCTCTCTGAGCCTAATATAATACCTATTGAGTTTAGTTTATTATCTCTATCTGAATAAAGTATATTACCTCAGTTCTAGTTTAGTATATTACCTGCCTCTGAGTCTAGTATGTTACCTCCCTCTAAGCACCGTATATTACTTACCTTTGTATCCAAGTATTACCTCCCTCTGAGCCCAGACAACTACCTCCCTCTGAGCCCAGTTTACTACCTCCCTCAGAGCCGAGTACATTACCTCCCTTTGAGCCCAGTATATTACCCTCTGAGCTCAGTTTATTACGTCCCTCTGATCCCAGTATATAATATGGTTCTAAGATCATTATACTACCTGCCACTGAACTCATTTCATTTCCTCTCTCTGAAATCAGTATATTACCTCCTAAGCATAGTATCTTATATCCCTATGAAGCAAGCATTTTTCCTGCCTCTGAGCTCAGTATATTACAGGCCTCTGAGATCAGTATATTTTTTGCTTCTGATCCCAGTGTATTACCTCCCTCTGATCCCAGAACATTACCTCTCCCTGAAACCTGTTCATTACCTGCCTCTGTGCCCAGTATATAGCTTCCCCTTGAGCCCAGTATATTATATCCCTCTGAGACCAATATATTACCTCCTGATCCCAGTATATTAACTCCTTCTGTGCCTAATATATTACCTGCCTGTGCGATTAGTATATTACCTTCCGCTGAGCCCTGAACAGTTCCTGCCTCTGAACCCAGTACATTACATACCTCTGAGCCCAGTATATTACATACCTCTGAGCCCAGTATATTACATACCTCTGAACCCAGTACATTACATACCTCTGAGCCCAGTATATTATCTTCATCTGAGTCAAGTATATTGCCTCCTTCTGAGCCCAGTTTATTACCTCCCTCTGAACCCAGTATATTTACCTCTGTCTGAGCCCAGCATATTACATTTCAGACCAGTGGATCAGGCCCTGATCCACCATAAGGCCTGGTCTCAGACCGGGCTGCGGGGGCGTTGACCCCCGAAACCCTCTCCAGGTAAACTCCAGATAAACTCCCCCTGAGCCCATTACATTACCAGCTTCTGAGCCCAGTACATTACCTGCATCTTAGCTCATTATATTACTTCCCTCTGAATATACTGTATTATCGGACTCTGAGCCCAGTATATTACTTGTTTTTGAGCCAAGTATGTTACCTCCTTATGAGCCCAGTACATTACCTCATGAGCCCAGAATTTTACCTCCCTCTTACCTCAATATCTTATCTCCTTCTGAGCCCAACATATTACGTCCCTCTGAGCCCAGTATGTTACCTCCCACTTAGCTCAGTATATTAACTCCTTCTGAGTCCAGTATATTACCTTACTCTGAGCACAGTATGTTACCTGCCACTGAGCCAAATATATAAACTCCTTCTGAGCCCAGTATATTACCTCCTTCTGAGCTCAGTATATTACTTGCCTCAGAGCCCAATATATTGTCTCAATCTGAGCCCAAAATATTACTTTCTTCCGAACATAGTATATTACCTCCCTCTGAGTCAGGAATATTACCTACCTCTACTCAGTATATTAAATTTCTCTGAGCTCAGTATTTTAAAAATCTCTGAACCTGTGTATTACCATCTTCTGAGCCTTGTATATTACCTGCCTCTAAGGTCAATATATTACCTGGCTTTGAGCTCAGTAGTTTACCTGCCTCTAACCCTGTATAAAACCTCCCTCTGAGTTCAGTTTATTACGTCCCTCTGATGCCAGTATATAATCTGCTTCTGAGGTCAGTATAATACCTGCCTCTGAACTCATTTCATTTCCTCTCTCTCTGAAATCAGTATATTACCTCCTAAGTGTAGTATATTATGTACCTATGAAGCCAGCATATTACCTGCCTCTGAGCTCAGTATATTACTGGCCTCTGAGGTCAGTATATTTCATGCCTCTGATCCCAGAATATTACCTGCCTCTGATCCCAGAATTTTACCTCTCCCAGAAGCCTGTTCATTACCTGCCTTTGTGCCCAGTATATAGCTTCCCCTTGAACCCAGTATATTATCTGCCTCTGAGCCCAGTATAGGACTGCTTTTTGAGCCCAGTTTATTACCTCCTTCTGAACCCAGTACATTACATCCCTCTGAGCCCAGTATATCATCTCCCTCTGATTCCAGTATAATACCTCCTGATCCCAGTATATTACCTCTCTCTGTGCCTAATATATTACCTCCCTCTGTGCTAATATATTACCTTCCTCTGTGCCTAATATATTACCTCCCTCTGTGCTAATATATTACCTTCCTCTGTGCCTAATATATTACCTCCCTCTGGGCTAATATATTACCTCACTCTGTGCCTAGTTTATTACCTGCCTGTGAGATCAGTATACTACCTCCCTCTGAGCCCTGAACATTACCTGCCTCTGATCCCAGTACATTACATACCTCTGACCCCAGTATATTATCTTCATCTGAGCCCAGTATATTACCTCTTTCTGAGCCCAGTTTATTACCTGGGGCAGGGGTGGTAGAATTTGCCAACTAGATCGAGAGGCCCATTACTGACATGTCTAGGATTTTAAACCGATAGAAAATAGAGGTATGGGTGTGGGAAACAGTCAGATTGCAACACTAGGGTTCAAAACAGTAAATGTTTAAAGACATTCATCATAAAGTTAGAAATAAATACAATGGATCAGGTCAGCAAGCAAAGGGAGACAGCAGAGGGCAGCAAAAGACTAGCTCCCATAAAGTTTACTATACTAATAGCAGGAGTGTAAGAAATAAGATAGATAAACTAAGATTAATTGCAAGTGGAGGAAGCATAGGTATTATTGCTATAACAGAGGCCTGGCTCAATCTGAAAGAAAGAGAAATGCCTTCTGAATGTCACATACAAGGACTTAAATTATTCCACACTAATAGGGTCAACAGGAATGGTGGTGAAGTAGCGATGTATATCAGAGACAATTTAAATTGTTGTGTTAGACAAGATATTAAATTAGAAGCGTCAGCCACTGAATCTGTTTGGGTGTGATTTACAGGCCTCCTGTGGCATGCAAAGAGTATGTAACCTTTATTTTTTTTAAATTTTATTTAAAGCAGTTCATACAATATACATAGATAGTTATGTATATAAATGTGTTATAAATATATATAAAAAGAGGCATTATCAGTGGCTCTGTTCCGGTCCACTAAGTAACACTATTCATAATGATTCTGATATACACCTAACTACATAACTAACACACTACTTCAAAATATACAGCGCTTCCATTACTGTTTTTTTTTCATAATGTAAAATGACACAAAGCACTTACAATACTGGTGACTCACCCCCCCTCCCCCAACATTTACATTATTGTTATTATTATACTCAAAAAGTTGCGCTGAACCACAATGGTGAACATGTACTTTAACTGTTTTATATACTCCATACATTCTCATTTTTAGTTTAAAACATTACAATGCATTAATAAATAAAAGAAGCCTTAGCAGGTCCTCCACAGAAATAAATGAAATTACATATTCGCAATACACTTGAACGTTTATCAATGAGCTGACATGAAATATAGACACCACAACATCTTAAAACTATTCAAAGAACTTTTAAAATACTGACAACTATTATACTTTATGACAATATATGAATAATAACACTGCTTTACTATAGTGAACAATGTCAAACAATATGATAACTGTACACTGGATATTGAAATACACACTTGTATTACATATACCAAGAATGTATATTATTAAACACGTATTGTCTTGTTCAACAAATTCTAGATGTTTATTGACATGTTTCAGAGCAATTTTAGACTAGCTCTTTCACACACTATGGTTAATAATACAACATTATAGCCCCTAATCGAATTGATAAGCCGCCTCTTGCTTCTCAGGAAACTATACTTAATAATCATGATATTCTATATCCATCTAATTCATTTTTCCCTCCCCCCTTTTACAGAGACCAGTCCTCCCAGCCATTACAACACTAATTCGCTCAACCCTCTCACAGTCATACCTCTATACGATACCGGAAAATCTATAGCCCATCTACGTCCATACACTGCCTCATTTATACACTTTGTTTTATAGAAATGTCCTGCTAAAGCCCTTGTTCGTTCCTCCCCCCCACCTCCCTCATCGCCCACGATATATAGACATAATCTGCCACTAAATACATGACGGCCCTCCTCACACTATCTCCCACTCCCTCTATATCCAAACTCAGTGCCCTTAATACCACTAACCTACTCCCACCCACCATATCCAACACTCTGCGAAACCATAGACGTGCCCTCTCGATATGCTCACAGAAATACACCACATGATATGCTGTTTCCTCCCCCCCACACAAAACAACATTGAGACTGCAAAATTCCCATCTGATACAGTCGTACTTTAGTTGGCAAAATCCCATGTAAAAATCTATACATAGTTTCCCCTCACCCTTGACTTCACCCGTAACTTACTGAAGTCTCCCCAGATTCGTGTCCAATTATATAATGGAAAAACAGTCTCCCCTTCCAACACCTCTTGAACCCTTACCAACCTCCCCAAAACACACGCCGTTACATTTTCCGGATTTCTTACTTGTAATAAGTATCTCAACATACTCATACACTCCTCTAAGTCCCTACCCCCCCACCATCGCCTCACATCTTCCATCACATCCCTCACTCTGACACCACGTTCCCCACCCAATCTCAGATAACAATGCTTCACGTACATGCTCTTCAGTCTGCTATCCAAAGGAATTAAACCTAAACCCCCCTTTGCCAGCGGTGTCATTACAACCGTTTGCCTCAGCCAATGACAACCATATCCCCATATAAAATTCAGTACTTTCCTTTGCACTTGCCGCACGTCTTTCGCCATCAATGGGTACACCACAGCCACGTGCCACAATTTAGGATAAATGAGTGTATTAACCACAATGACTCTCTGTTGTATAGTCAAACCACTCGTTCTTATTCCCCCTAACCTAAGCAATACTCTTTGCACTACCCTTTTAGAATTTGCCTCTCTAGCCCCCTGCGCTGCCCCTCTGTACAATACTCCACAAATTTTTATCTGCTCTACTACCTGCCATCCATACTTTTTTCCCAGTTCCCCTCCCACCCATGACCCAACCTCCAGTAATTTCGACTTCTCACTATTAACATTCATACCTGTTGCTCCACTAAATATTTCAACAATTCTACTTACATTCTTTAACCCCTCCTCTCCCCCCACTAAGACCGTAGTGTCATCCACATAACCAACTATACCCGTAGCACCCCTAAGTCTTACCTCCCCCTCACTTACTCCTACATTTATCAACCTATATAATGGGTCTTGCATACATGCAAATAGGATCTGAGACATGGGGCATCCCTGCCTCAGCCCCCTACCCATACTAACCATCTTCCCCACCCTTCCATTTATTTGCACTCGTATTTCTGCACCTCTATATAAAGTTTCCGCCCACTGCACAATTTCCTCACCGAACCCAATCTTCCTCATGATCATCCATAATGTCTCTCTCTCTACACAATCATAAGCCGCCTTCCAATCCAAAGCAAGAACACCTCCACCATCCATCCTACGCTCCTCTATATAACCTTTTATCCTCCCATGCCCACTAAACATTGTTCTCCCTGGCACACCCATCTGTCCCCCATCTATAACCTTCCCAATTACTTTACGCAATCTATTACCTAACACCCTGGCAAACAATTTATAATCCCCACACATTAATGATAAACCTCTATAATCTAGGATGCTATTCTGTACTTCCCCCTTTGGAACCATAACTACTACACCTGTCCTTTGTGTTAGACTCATGCTTCCCTTATCCTTCATTACATTCATCAACTGCACCAAGAATTCCTTCATGACATCCCAGTTGCTCAAATAAAATTCATTTGGGATTCCATCTATCCCAGGTGCTTTCCCGACACTCATCCCTTTTAAAGCCGTTCACACTTCCTCTTCATCTATAGGCCCTTCTATCATCGCTCTATCTGCTGACTCTAGGTTTCTCTGTATCCCCTTCTCTAAAATCTTCATATCTGCTATCTTCCTGTTTCCCCCTCTCATATATATCTCAAACCACTTATAAGCATAACCACTCATACTTTCCGTAGTTACTAACCTCTGTCCCATCGTATACCCTCCCACATCCGTATGTACGTCCAACTTCATCATAGTCATTGTCTTCTGTCGCGTCTTTAATCGCCGCAATACACAGGCGGATGGCTTATCTCCCCATAAAACATCTTCCAATCCACCTCTCATTCTCTCACCATCAAATCTTGCATTCTGCATTTCCATTAATTGCGCTTTGATGCCCTCAATCTCTTGTACTGGATAAACCTCACTAAAACCTTCATAGCACTGTTTCAACTGCCCTTCCAAATATCTCTGTAAGCCATTTTTCCATTGACTTACCTCCTTTCCTTTCCTCATATAAAAATTTTTGATTCCTGGTTTGGCATATTCCTCCCACCATCGCAGTATATCACCTCCTTTTCTCCCCTTGGTCCACTCCTTTGTCCACCACTCAACAAAACTATCACCGTCCTCCAGCTCATCTAACAATCTCACATTAAGTTTCCAATAACTCATGTAACGCTTTGGTAAACCTCCCCATCCCACATCCACGACCACTCCTCTATGATCTGAAAACACTACATTTATAGTTTCTGTAGTAGCCACCTGTAACCCGGGAGAAGCATAAATACGATCTAGTCGTGCCGCATATCCTCTCCTCACATAAGTATGATCCACGTTCCACCCCTCCCCCCTCACTACATCCGTGAAGCCAGCTCCCCGTAAAACATCTCGTAGGACCCCCAAAACACACCCTGCATCCCTCGGCTCCACATCTTTTCTATGTATCACACTATTCCAATCCCCTCCTAATAATGAATAAAGAGGTAAACCCCGCATATGATAAATTAGTGTGTCCCTTACAAATTCCTCTTTAACACGTCTATTACTGTCCGCCGGCATGTATACACTTACAAAACACACACGTACCCCACCCCATGTCCCATCCACCCTAGCTACTCTCCCATCTCCCCCTTCTTCCCAATGTAACAATTGGAAAGGACTGGTCTCAGCTATTAAAACAGCAGCACCTCCCTTAAGCTTCCCAGCATACCCAGCATAAACTTTATATCCGTCTACCAACAAATCCCTTCCATACCTAAAATTATGCTCTTGTAAAAATACTACTTGTATGCCAAGTCTCTTTAAAAAATCACTAAATATCATACGCTTTACATCAGCCCTTAGGCCGTTAACATTTAAGGTTAGACACTTAAAAATGCTATCGGGGGCTTACCAATCGACCGATATCCTTGATTTTCCTTACGTTTTTGCTGAACATTTTTTTCACATTGTCCTTTCTTTGCCTCACCTTTCCTCTGCCCCTCCCCCCCCTGTTACGTTTTTTTGCACATCCACTGATAGTTTTTTACCAGTTCGTTGCGCTGGTGTGAGGACATCATCACTATCAGAAGCCCCTGCCTCTCTCTTACGTGATGCCTCTACTATGTGCATTCCCTCATCTTCACATTCTACGTTGTGTACTTCAACCACAACCTCACTAATCCTCTTTGATTGCCTATCCCCATCATCCACATTACTCACCTCTTGAATTCCTTCCTCACCTATAAGTTTCCCATCTGACACCACGCTTAGTGTCTCGTCCTCATTCTGATTACCTAAGAATTCTTGAATAACAGTATCTATTGTAGCCGTAACCTGACTACCCAATTCCACTCGTCTCACCTCATCCTCCATACGCATATTCTCAATAACCTGAGAGACCTCCGGTAATGTTACACATTCTTCCGGATTGTCCTCCACGATTTTACTCCATGGTCTATGATCTTGAAGATGCTCCCCTGTAGACTGGGTCGTCACCTCTCTCTCCTTCCACACACCTTTTCCCTCTCCATATTTCTCAGGTGTCGATCGACGAGGACACATTGCTGCCATATGATCAAAGGCTCCACATAGTCTACAGGTTCGTCTTTGCCCCGCATATGTTACATATACCTGTATTCTAAAGTCACTCAGAGTCACATATGATGGTATAGATTTGCGCAAAGACATTTTGAGGGTAAAGGAGCCCTCACGCAGTCCAGCATACATATCATCAGACCACCTTCCAACTGATGCCTGATGTATAACACCATACTCGTTGAATGTTGCTTTTATATCTTCTTCATCCGCTTCAAATGGGACATTCCGTAACTTTACCCAAGTATAATACTTGGATACGTCCCTCATTCGTACTTCCAAACCAGGATTAACCTTCATACACACGTCTTGGTATTTTTCCACCATCTTGTCATATGTCGCAGCCGTCACAAATTTCACAAAGATCCTTGTTGCTCCATTTAAGGCAATACCATACAGATCGTCTTTGTTGATGCAGTAGGTATCCCGTAGTATAGCAGGCAGCATAACAGAAGCATTGGTTTGATAAACCGCTCCTTTCAACACCTCAATACACACAGTGTTGATTCTCCGCCTGATAGCCTGTGCCATTTTGTGAAAATCACTCAGTGCTACCAACAGGTGCTAGCTCAACCGCCAACGTCCGTCCTCCACCAAGGCTGAGTGACGAATGCAGGAGCAAGGCGCAGCACAACCTCACGGCCCTAGAGCGATGAGGTCAATCAAAAGCAAGAGAAATGCCTTCTGAATGTCACATACAAGGACTTAAATTATTCCACACTAATAGGGTCAACAGGAATGGTGGTGAAGTAGCGATGTATATCAGAGACAATTTAAATTGTTGTGTTAGACAAGATATTAAATTAGAAGCGTCAGCCACTGAATCTGTTTGGTTACAGCTTCTCGAGGTCCATGAAAAACTAATCTTGGGTGTGATTTACAGGCCTCCTGTGGCATGCAAAGAGTACGTAACCTTTATTCGGCGCATGTACACACCCTCATTTACAGGCTATCTCCCCCAACCAGAGAACCAGGTTGCTAAGAGTTGATGATGGGGCCCAGTTGTTCAACTAGTGACCAGGTTCTAGCCAATAAGAAGATGGTTTTGGCAATCGCAGAAGTTATGTGGGTACCACTCTCCTGTCTGCCCTTGTCATTCCCATTCTAGAGCTGGTTGAAGCACGGTCTGCTATCTTGTGGCTTCTATTTCTGCCTTGCTTACCGTGGAGTGCACTATACTTATCACTGTACATAGTGTACATATTGCTGTTCTAAATTGGCGAAGGATAATATAAGTCTAAACTTTTTCTGCTGTGTTTATTTTGCTCCCATTACATCCGGGATAACAGGCCATTTGGAATCCTGGGTTGTAATATGGGTAGCCTGTCCGAGAGCTGGAACTGGACTTAGAGAAACGGTTGAGCTTAGGGTGAAGCTCGTAGCAGGAACATTCTGTAGCTTGCTGTCTGGCATTGCATTAGCTTTGCCTACGCTTTACAAATTTTGCGTGTCAGTTACTGTTATGGTCAGCCTTGCTATTGTGTGATTGTTCAACAGCTCGCTACTAGCTTGTTCGGTGTGCTCGCTTCGCTACGGTCAATCTTCTAGAACAGTGTAGCTGTCTGGCATTGCTTTACAAATTTTGCGTGTCAGTTGTTACTAGCCTGTTCGGTGTGGAGAATTTTGCAGTCAGCTTTGCTTGTATGCGTATTCTGCAATCGTACTGTGCATAGCTAAGCGTGTTCTGCAAATTAACGTGTTACGTTGGGGTACTCTGCAATCGTACTGTGCATAGCGAATAACTTATGCCACCTAGACGAGTCAGACGTCTGGTGTCGGCATATACTTTGCATAACCTACCCAAATTGTCCCTACAGCGTTGTTGGCAAATTGCTCGTTCCATTGGCATTAAATACAAACGCACTCTCACAGCTGCGCAACTGCGTTCACTGATTGCTGACAAACTTATAGAAGAAGAGATGGCACATCAGACTCCTCCCTCTACGGGACCTAGGGCAAAAACTACTATGTTCTCGCAGGAGGAAGATGATACACCTACGGAGCAAAATGGTCAGTATAGTGCAGCTGGGTTGTCTCAAGGTGAATCAGCGTCGTTGGCACTTGAGCTGGCAAAAATCAATCTTGAGCAAACTAGGGAACAGAGAGCACTCGCAAGGGAAGAATTTGATAGGGAAAGAAAAAGGAGGCAGTTTTCGCATTCTGTAAATGATTTTAGTTTACAAAAAGCAGTACAGCTTGTTCCCCGCTTCAACGAGGCCGAACCAGAGCAATTTTTCGAAAGCTTCGAAAATCAGGCTCGAGCCTTGACGTGCCCGGAACAGCATTGGGCATCGTTGGTTCATACAGCATTATTGGGTAAGGCACAGGAATTTACGTCAGTATTAAATGACGCTGAATTTTCTGATTATCAAGTAGTGAAGACCACAGCGTTGGGAGCATATACATGTATCCCAGCCAAATATAGAAAGATTTTTAAATTAAGCAGGCGGCAGCTTGGTCAATCCCTAGTGGACTTTGTGAGACAGCAAACCAAAGCTTTTACCAGCTGGTATAAAGCAAGTGGTGTCTCTACCTTTGAGGAGCTGGTACAGCTTATTCTGATTGATAACCTGCTGGAGTCTGTGGGACCAGAGGTTCGAGTCTTTCTGCAGGATCGTGACTTAACCACTGCATTGGAGGCAGCCAGGTTGGCTGATACCTTCGAAACTAACCGCTCCTTGTCCGAGCGGTCCCGTCTCTCTTTTCAACAGCCTGGCATGAGCAGAGATCGTCAACCTTGGAGAATGAAGTGCCAGCCGGAGGGAGAACGTCTACGTCAGCCAACTAAGTCACCTGGTGAGCCACGCTTCTCAACTTATGGTCCACCTGCAGAGTGGCAAACTACTCATGGTGCATCTCGACAACAGTATCCAGAGAGACACCAGCCAGAACGACACCATTTGCAACGTCAGTAGGGAGTAAAGGGCAAGCCTGACGTCTGCTTCCTTTGTAACAAAGTAGGTCATTTCCGTCCCAACTGCCCCCACAAACCCCAACCCATTGGGAAAATCTCTAATATCCCTAGTAACATGTCCCCTAGAGAAGTAGAAAAAGGTATGGCCCCATATTATTGCAAGAGTCTTATTTCCCTTCAGGAAAACTCAGAAACAACTGAGGTAAAAACCTTTAGAGACACTGGAGCATATTGCTCACTTATAAGAGAAAGAATATTACCCCTTTCAGAGAACACTTCCTTGAATTCATCTGTTTTATTGGAAGCATTTGGAGGAGCTATATATTCTGTCCCTTTGCATAAAATTTATGTACAGTGCAAATATTACACTGGGTACTTGACTGTAGGTGTCTCAAAAGGATTCCCCATGAAAGATGCCATGTTATTACTGGGTAATAACATTACTACTGTTAGTGCGTGTCCTGAACCTATAATGAGTAATTCTTCTCCGGTGTTGGCCATAACTCGGGCAACATCCCAAGGGTTGTCTGGAGAGTATGGTGACCTATCCTTGGACGACTCCGATCTCGGAATAGCCATGTTGTTTTATGAGGCACACCGGCCGGAGCCTCGTAAATCAAGTGAACAGACCCCGATCAAGCTTTCCTATTCCCAGGTTGCAGGAGTGCCAGATGTCTCTGTTTCCATGCCCGAGGGACTGTCCTTCCGGGAGGAACAACGAAAGGACCCTTCTTTAAAATTCGCTTTTCAGGCAGCCATGGGTAAATCCTCTTTGGGTCATCCGGTCAAGTATGAAGTTAAAAACAATTATTTGATCTGCACTGAGACTGGTAAGGAGATAGAGGGCCAACAATTGTTTAACAGGTTAGTGATTCCAACAAAGTATAGACCTCAAATATTAAACATAGCTCATAATACGTCATTAGGAGGTCACTTAGGAATTACAAAAACCTTGTATAGAATCACAAAAGAATTTTACTGGCCAAAATTAAAGAAAGATGTGAAGAATCATATTAGGTGTTGCCGAGAATGTCAGCAAGTAGGGAAACCTGGACATTCCATTAAACCTGCACCTCTCCAACCTATACCTACTGATGGAGAACCTTTTGCAGATTTAATTATAGATTGTGTAGGTCCACTACCTAGGTCAAAGTCTGGAAATCAATATTTATTTACGATTATGGATAAAGTAACCAGATACCCTGAAGCAATTCCCATGCGTAGTATTACTACTAAAGCTATTCTCAAAGCTTTAACAAAATTCATTTCTTGTTTTGGCATTCCTAAAACTATTCAAAGTGATCAAGGTACTAACTTCACTGCCAAAGCATTTAGGTAAGCATTAACTAGGCTAGGGATAATCCACAACTTATCCACTGCTTATCATCCTCAGTCCCAAGGCGCCTTGGAAAGATTCCATCAGACGTTAAAAACTATGATGAGAACTTTTTGCATGCACTTTCCTACAGACTGGGATGAATCACTACCCTTGTTGCTGTTCTCAGTACGAGAGACGGTGCAAGAGTCTACAGGGTATAGTCCGTTTGAGCTGATCTTTGGGCACCATGTACGAGGTCCTCTTCGGGTGCTCAAAGAAGGATGGATGGGAGAAGACGTTAGCTCAACACTCTACAACCCGTCTTCAAGGTTGCAGGTGGCACGTCAGTTAGCCAAGGCTAACCTAAAGACAGCTCAAAGTAAGATGAAACAGAGGTATGACAGAAGTGCACAATTCCGCTCCTTCCATCCAGGAGACAAGGTGTTGGTGCAGGAACCTATACCTGGCCACACCTTGAAAGCTAGATTTGCGGGACCTATGCAGATTGTAAGTAGATTATCTGATGTAAATTATGTGGTAGCTCCAATTGATAAGACCTCAAAAACTGAAACTTACCACATTAATCAATTAAAATCTTTTCATACACCAGATAAAGTCCCAGTAATGACTCTGTCCTCTACCTCTGAAGACGACTCTGACTCTTTGCACTCTATCTCTGAAATTAATATTAAACTTTCAAATTCTGTCCTCCTCAAGGATCCTAGCCCTTTAATGGAGGGACTATCTGAAACGCAAGCAACAAATTTAAGGGAGCTTCTACAGTCATATCCTAATATTTTTTCGGATGTGCCGAAAAAATGTACGTTAGGTTATCATGATGTGATGTGGGAAACTCTAAACCAATTAAACTCTCCCCCTACAGAGCTAATCCTGAAAAGCAAAGGCTACTTCAGCAGGAAGTAGAATTTTTGTTAAAGCATGGTTTAGTGGAGGAGTCATCTAGTCCATGGGCTTCACCGTGCATCCTTGTGAAGAAGGCTGATGGAGGGTTTCGTATGTGTACAGACTACCGTAAGGTGAATGAGGTCACAATTACAGATGCTTACCCTCTTCCTCGTCTGGATGACTTAATTGACTTTGTGGGTAAGGCTACTTTCGTGTCCAAGTTAGATCTCCTTAAAGGCTACTATCAGGTACCTTTGACGGATAAGGCGAAGGAAATCTCTGCCTTCGTAATTCCAGGAGGTCATTATCAATACACAGTTAACCCCTTCGGAATGAAAAATTCCCCCTCTTCATTCCAGAAACTTATCCATCAGGCTATTAACGGACTTGAAGGCACGGCAGCATACCTAGATGATATTGTTGTGGTGTCTGATACTTGGGATCAACACCTACTTAGACTTAAGGCTCTTTTTGAGACATTTAAGAGTTCCCATTTAACAGTTAATTTATCTAAATCTTCCTTTGGCCAGGCCACTGTCACTTTTCTAGGCCATGAAGTAGGTAGTGGTAAAGTTGCACCTAAACTTGCTAAAGTTCTTGCTATTAAAGATTATCCAGTTCCTCATGATAGGAAATCTCTTCAACGTTTCCTAGGCATGATAGGATTTTACAGAAGATTCTGTAAGAATTTCTCAGATATTGTAGCCCCTCTTACCTCTCTTACCAGTCACAAAGTTCCCTTTAATTGGACCTCAGACTGTAACACTGCTTTTAATAAAGCAAAAAGATTATTGTGTACTGCACCCATTCTCTTGTCTCCAGACTTCTCCAAACCTTTTTCATTACAGGTTGATGCTTGTGAGTCTGGGGTTGGGGCAGTACTATTACAAATCGGGAACAAGGAGTTGCAGCCTGTAGCATACTTTTCAGCCAAGTTCCAGCCACATCAGAGGGCTTACTCTACCATTGAGAAAGAAGCCCTCGCGCTGGTACTGGCTTTGGAGCATTTCGATGTTTATGTGAGCCAGACATCGCAGGTGGTCACAGTCTACGGTGATCACAATCCTTTAGTATATCTCCAAGCCATGAAGAACCACAACACAAGGCTTATGCGCTGGACGCAAAGGCTGCAGCCCTATAATATTTCCATTAAATATATTGCCGGCAAAGAAAATATGTTGGCAGACTCTTTATCTAGAGTCTAATATTTTTATTTATTTAGGTTAGGATGTTATATTATTTGTGGAAGCCCCTTTTCACGCGCTTTTTTTTTTATCCCCTGGTGTGGGTTTTTTTTTTTTAGTGAGGGGATGCGGGCTACCGTCCACCTGTATTTTGGACCTATGCTAGCCTGACTGACTGCTGTCTCACTCTGAGTTTAGGGTTTGGCTTTTTGTCACGAGAAAAGCTGAGCTCTATCTAAGAGTTGGATGGTGGAGAGGAAAGGCGGTCCCATTATTTTGTGCCATGGCGGCACGGTTACCACTGGGAGGTGGCAGCCTAATCCTGAGCCTTCTTGGGGTGGGGGTGTGGCATGCAAAGAGTACATAACCTTTATTAGGCGCAAGTACACACCCTCATTTACAGGCTATCTCCCCCAACCAGCGAACCAGGTTGCTAAGAGTTAATGATGGGGCCCCGTCGTTCAACTAGTGACCAGGTTCGAGCCAATAAGAAGATGGTTTTGGCAATCGCAAAGGTTATGTGGGTACAACTCTCCTGTTTGCCCTTGTCATTCCCATTCTAGAGCTGGTTGAAGCACGGTCTGCTATCTTGTGGCTTCTATTTCTGCCTTGCTTACCGTGGAGTGCACTATACTTATCACTGTACGTAGTGTACATATTGCTGTTCTAAATTGGTGAAGGATAATATGTCTAAACTTTTTCTGCTGTGTTTATTTTGCTCCCATTACACCCGGGATAACAGGCCATTTGGAATCCTGGGTTGTAATACCTCCAAACCTTGCTAGGGAGTGTGGTAAAATTTTAAACTTCTATGGGGCGAAATTCGTAAGGAAACTACATACGAAAATGTGGTACTTGCGGGAGATTTTAACTAGACAAATTGACTGGAGTAATTTGACAGGAAATTTGGAGTCAAGTGACTTTCTTGATACGATTCAGGATTGTTTTTTAAAAGAGTTTGTGACAGAACCAACTAGAAAAAATAACCTGCTTGACTTGGTTCTTGCCAGTAGGGAATCACTAATTAATAATCTTGAGGTTAAGGATGAGCTTGTGGAAAATGATCACAGATCACTCAGTTTTAATATATCATGGAGTTTCCCTAGTAATGGCAATCAAGCCTCTGTCCCTGACTTCTGCCTGCCTGATTTCATAAGACTGAGAAATTACCTGGGTGGGCTGAACTGGAATGACCTGACCATGGGTCAGGTAGGTGGTGATGGTAGTCGATATGACGTTTTCCAGAGCATAGTTCTAGCTGCTCAGGCAACTTTTGTTTCAAATAGGGAAGTCAGACCAAAGAAAAATTATCCTAAATGGATGAACAATAGATTAAAACATCTCATTGGTCAAAAGTGAGGCATATATAAACGAATCAAAAGAGGAGAGGGGCAGTTAAGAAATCAATATATTCAGTTCAAGAGAGAAATAAAAAAGGGAATAAGAAAAGCAAAAAGAGGTTAAAGTTGCAAGAGAATCAAAGACTAACCCAAAAGGATTCTTTCAGGCATACAGAAGTAAGATTAGGGACAAGATAGGCCCACTTAAAAGTTACTTGGGTAACTTACGGACAGTGATAATAAACCATGGTTACGAGTGACAAGGTCCATAGACAAATAGATAAATTAAAACCAAACAAATCCCTAGGCCCTGATGAACTGTAATGTAAATGAAATGTAATGTAATGTAAGGAGGAGTTTAGCAACCGTTTGGTTAATCTTTTCAACATTTCACTACAAACTGGCATAGTGCCAGATAAGTGAAAAATGACAAAGGTGATACCTATTTTCGAAGCAAACGACCGGTCCTTAGTTTCGAACTATAGACCAATAAGCCTAACCTCCATAGTGGGAAAATTTATGGAATCAATAATTGCCGAGGCATTTCGCAGCCATCTTGAAAAGCATAAACTGATCAGATCAATGAATCTCAGCACGGTTTTACAAAAGGGCGTTCGTGCCTTATGAATTTATTAACTTTTTTCATTAAGGTGTTTGAGGAGGTAGATCATGGTAATGAATATGATATCGTGTGTATGGACTTCAGAGTCCCACATCAGAGACTACTGAGGAAAATTAATCAAACAGAAAAGGAGAAAAATTTTCCTGGATAGAGGCTTGGTTGACAAATAGGCAGCAGAGAGTTTGTATAAATGGGGAGAAATCTGAGTGGGGAAGCGTCACAAGCGGTGCTCCACAGGGGTCAGTGTTGGGCCCCTTGTTGTTCACAATCTATATAAAGGACATAGAAGACGGAATAGACGGAGTAGTTAACATAAATGCGCCCTCAGTAAAGACAAACTGAAGTAATCTTTAAACAAAGACAAACTGAAGAGGACCTTACAAGTCGACAATGACTGGAAGCATCGTTGACTGGCAGCACCAGCATTGTTAATCAAAATGTTGGAAGTTACATCAAATAATAAAACATTGACACACCTCTCACCCAAGCTATGCTCCACTCATTTATCATCACGAAGCATCTTAAACCTATTCAGCTATATAATTTTCTTCGGGTCATTACCTGACTCTTACACTTCACGCTTTGGATATTTGTACTATTAATCTTAACCCTTTGTATGTTAGAATTAATTAAGGGCCCAGGACAAACATGTTTTATGAAATAATACGTCTTAGAGTTTGCTTTCGAGTTTATAACCACTTGGCAGTATCAGTTGCCAAAGTTCATACCAGCTTCCCAATTGTTATATTTTCTTGTCAGTACTGTAGTTTAGCAGCTTTGTAGAGTCAATATTTTTTCTATTTACAGTACACACCAATAATATTTTTAGAAAGGTTTTTAACATCTACTACACTATGAACTACACTGTGGAGCCTGATGTGGTCCAGGACCCGAGGTTCAGCGGGAAGCACTGGCGGATTTAGTCATTATGCTAGAATAATGAGAACATTATCTCTCTCATTTCAGAAGAAAGAAACAAAGCAGTGGTAAAATATACGTAAATAAATGTAAAAGTACCTCGCCTTTTGTTACAGTTAGGGACAATTCCAGTTTGTTTTAAGTAAAATTGTGCTGTAATTCACTACGCATCACTCTACTATTTCGTGTATAACTTTGCTTGCGTTACATTACATTGTGCTGCTTCCCACAGGTACGTGTGGGTCCTACAAACCTCACACCCGGAAACTTCACCTCGTGGACACTGTATGGGACTTATCGTGGACCTAGTTCTGCCAACAGCCCTTACATTGTACTCTCCAGTGCTCCGGGTGTCTGCGGCCGCTATCTTAGTGTTCAGAAAGTTTTTCTCGATGGGTATAGCCTCAAGATGCTGGACGTCATGGTCCGTGTTGTGATACCATAAGATAAATTTGTTATAGATCAAGTAGGATATTCCTCCTGTTCAGGTGGTAGTACAGTTGCAGGAATCACAAACGTTCCCAGCAAATTAAATCTGGTTGGAGAATTCTATGAATTTCAGTGGCTAAGGGTAATGTTCTGATAATTCTATTACTCAAAAGCTACAGGTTCGATTCTAACTTACCACAATGAATAGTGCATGCTCGTTTTATTTTTTTTTATTTTTTTTTAAATTATCAGAACGTTGACAAGTAGCAACAAGTCAGGCTGTTAAGTGGCAACTTGTCAGGCTGATATTTAGACACTTGCACAACATCTGGGTATCTTTATTGTAGACGCTTTGCCACTGAATGGCGGAACGTCTACAATAAAGATAACCAGATGTTGCACATGTGTCTAAATATCATCTTGTGGGTCTTGCATACCATTCTTGTACAACTTGTGAGGCTGTCTTAAGTGGCAACTTGTCGTGATAAGGTCTCAGTTGTAGCTATCATTAACCTACCCAATAAATCGAGTTGGAGAATTCTTATGTCTCTCTGTAAATCATAAGGTAGGTGCAACAAGGGGCTGGTAATTCTAGGCTCACCAGACCATGGGTTCCAACCCCGACCACTGCACTGAGTTATTTGCTTTAGTTGACATAAGAGCTATAGTCTGCCACAGACTACTGGTCGAGTCACATGACCCCAATAAGAACTACTGAAAAGGTCACAATTATAACCAACACAACTATTCCTGTAAATAAGTCTGGATTAATACATAAGCCACTCTGTGAGCCAAAGCTGCGGCTTCTATTCTTTACATTAGTTTGGTACTAACTGAAGCATTATTTACATAATCCCATGGAGAATGCTTTGACGTTGGTGATGTGCTTTACATCCAAGGAGCTGCAGCTTGCAGTCCTTTCCTTGTAATTAATTTCCCAGTTTCCATGTGTTATAAGATTCCTTATGAGTCAAGTACTTCTTCATGAATATAATATAATCTTATATCAACGACTTATCATGGTATTGCTTTATATAAAATGCATATAAAACTACCCATATACTAAATGTGATTTTCACATCAGCTCCAGAAAATCTGATATCCATATCTACTACAACAGATGTTATGTACACATCTGAACTTTGTTAAAACACCTTAGAATGCCTTTTTTTGTATGGAAAAAAATACTTTCTCTCAAAGTTTAGATGTGGCCACAGACACTACTACATATCTAACCTTTCACCAATAATCCACACTTCAGGGAGGAAACTTTAAATGTTTTAGTTATCCTGGACCGAGTACTGAAAAATTAGTTGAGATATGATAATGGTTCTAGACGGACTGAAAGGCTGTCTCAAGTTCCCTCTCCAAAGTCTGACTCACTAGTATATTGTTCCAGACACGGTACTGTATATTTCCTTCATAGTTTTAATAAGGTAAAATATGTCTTGCATTTCTACTTTCATAGTTTTAATAAGGAAGTCTTTGTTTAGATGTGTGAGTGTTGACGGTGGGTGTTAGGTTCTGTTAACACTCGTTGCCTCTTTCATATGTATCGTGTTAACGGAACTAATAATTACATTTAACAATAACGTAAACAATTATATCTCTAACAATTCTTTGAAATGCACAGGACTCTCTCGGTGCTGATAACGTCATTGTGAATCATTAAGCGAAGGTAAACACATCTTAACTGTACACCTAAGTGACTCCTGGTACAGAGAATACCGGGTATTTGCCACACGATTGTGACTGAGATACCTGATTCAGTTACAGTAACTAATTTACCCAGTTTCATTGTTACAAACAGTTGATGTAATTAATATAATATTGTTAATTGTTATGGAAGAGGTAGTAGGTTGGTAGACAGCAACCACCCAGGGAAGTACTACCGTCCTGCCAGATGACTGTGGAACAGAAACCTGTAACTGTTTTACGTGATGGTAGGATTGCTGGTGTCTTTTTCTGTCTCACAAACACGCTAGATAACAGGGATATCTTGCTACTCCTACTTACAGTTTGGTCACACTTCACAGACAACACATGCATATATATATACATACATCTAGGTTTTTTCTCCTTTTTCTAAATAGCTCTTGTTCTTCTTTAGGCAGTTAGGGTAAGATATAAACAACTATTGGAGGATAGATGGGCTAATGAGAGTATAGGCAATGGGGTCGAAGAGGTATGGGGTAGGTTTAAAAATGTAGTGTTAGAGTGTTCAGCAGAAGTTTGTGGTTACAGGAAGGTGGGTGCGGGAGGGAAGAGGAGCGATTGGTGGAATGATGATGTAAAGAGAGTAGTAAGGGAGAAAAACTTAGCATATGAGAAGTTTTTACAAAGTAGAAGTGATACAAGGAGGGAAGAGTATATGGAGAAAAAGAGAGAGCTTAAGAGAGTGGTGAAGCAATGTAAAAAGAGAGCAAATGAGAGAGTGGGTGAGATGTTATCAACAAATTTTGTTGAAAATAAGAAAAAGTTTTGGAGTGAGATTAACAAGTTAAGGAAGCCTAGAGAACAAATGGATTTGTCAGTTAAAAATAAGAGAGGAGAGTTATTAAATGGAGAGTAAGAGGTATTGGGAAGATTAAGGGAATATTTTGAGGAATTGTTGAATGTTGATGAAGATAGGGAAGCTGTGATTTCGTGTATAGGGCAAGGAGGAATAACATCTTGTAGGAGTGAGGAAGAGCCAGTTGTGAGTGTGGGGGAAGTTCGTGAGGCAGTAGGTAGAATGAAAGGGGGTAAGGCAGCTGGGATTGATGGGATAAAGATAGAAATGTTAAAAGAAGGTGGGGATATAGTTCTGGAGTGGTTGGTGCTATTATTTAATAAATGTATGGAAGAGGGTAAGGTACCTAGGGATTGGCAGAGAGCATGCATAGTTCCTTTGTATGAAGGCAAAGGGGACAAAAGAGAGTGCAAAAAATTATAGGGGGATAAGTCTGTTGAGTATACCTGGTGATGAACAAGGATGAACAGATGAACAGATGAACAAGGAGGCTTTAGGAAAGGTAGGGGGTGTGTGGACCAGGTGTTTACAGTGAAACATATAAGTGAACAGTAATTAGATAAGGCTAAAGAGGTTTTTGTGGCATTTATGGATTTGGAAAAGGCGTATGTCAGGGTGGATAGGGGGGCAATGTGGCAGATGTTGCAGATGTATGGTGTAGGAGGTAGGTTACTGAAAGCAGTGAAGAGTTTTCACGAGGATAATGAGGCTCAAGTTAGTGTGTGTAGAAAAGAGGGAGATTATTTCCCAGTAAAAGTAGGCTTAGACAAGAATATGTGATGTCACCGTGGTTGTTCAATATATTTATAGATGGGGTTGTAAGAGAAGTAAATGCGAGGGTCTTGGCAAGAGGTGTAGAGTTAAAAGATAAAGAATCACACATAAAATGGGAGTTGTCACAGTTGCTCTTTGCTGATGACACTGTGCTCTTGGGTTGGTGGATGAATTTGGTAGGGTATGTAAAAGAAGAAAATTGAAAGTGAATACAGGAAAGAGTAAGGTTATGAGGATAACAAAAAGATTAGGTGATGAAAGATTGGATATCAGATTGGAGGGAGAGAGTATGGAGGAGGTGAACGTATTCAGATATTTGGGAGTGGACGTGTCAGCGGATTGGTCTATGAAAGATGAGGTGAATCATAGAATTGATGAGGGGAAAAGGGTGAGCGGTGCATTTAGGAGTCTGTGGAGACAAAGAACTTTGTCCTTGGAAGCAAAGAGGGGAATGTATGAGAGTATAGTTTTACCAACGTTCCTGTATGGGTGTGAAGCATGGTTGATGAATGTTGCAGCGAGGAGAAGGCTGGAGGCAGTGGAGATGTCATATCTGAGGGCAATGTGTGGTGTGAATATAATGCAGAGATTTCGTAGTTTGGAAGTTAGGAGGAGGTGCGGGATTACCAAAACTGTTGTCCAGAGGGCTGAGGAAGGGTTGTTGAGGTGGTTCGGACATGTAGAGAGAATGGAGCGAAACAGAATGACTTCAAGAGTGTATCAGTCTGTAGTGGAAGGAAGGCGGGGTAGGGGTCGGCCTAGGAAAGGTTGGAGGGAGGGGGTAAAGGAGGTTTTGTGTGCGAGGGGCTTGGACTTCCAGCGGGCATGCGTGAGCGTGTTTGATAGGAGTGAATGGAGACAAATGGTTTTTAATACTTGACGAGCTGTCGGAGTGTGAGCAAAGTAACATTTATGAAGGGGTTCAGGGAGACCGGCAGGCCGGACTTGAGTCCTGGAGATGGGAAGTACAGTGCCTGCACTCTGAAGGAGGGGTGTTAATGTTGCAGTTTAAAAACTGTAGTGTAAAGCACCCTTCTGGCAAGACAGTGATGGAGTGAATGATGGTGAAAGTTTTTCTTTTTCGGGCCACCCTGCCTTTGTGGGAATCGACCAGTGTGTTAATAAAAAAAAATAATAATGAAATTTGTTGTGGAATTATAAAGGTTAAAATGCTATTCTTATAATACATCAAGAAAACTGGTTTTTAACATAAACTTAAAATTTTGCCAAATGGAGGCCGGGCCCTAAATGAATTTGTATTATACCCCTGAGACTTGTAACCTCGCAAGTGTACTGGAGATTAGCTGATGAAATTATTGAACAAAGCAATCTAACTGATAGGAATGCTATGACTGTTTCAACTGAGGTTTTCTCTTTAGGGCAAACTTCAAGAACTATCATAATTGTTTTGAAACTTGGGACTGTGCAACAGGAACTTTCTTGCCCATAAGAATGGCAATAAACTTAAGTAAGTTTAGGACATAACAGCAACCAATAAATTTCCTTCTAATATCTTAGAGACTGTTCTTTTAAAACTAAAGTAAAGGAACTAAAGCAACTCTCGTATAAGGAAAGTTATTTATCCACAGAAGACGTATAAAACGTATAGAACTGACTAATATGAGTCAATAGGAATAACAGGAGGCCACTGAAGCCTAACAGTTGTGTCTTAATATTCATAATTTAGCAGCGATGCTTATAAAATTTAATGAAGTCAAGAAAGGATCACTATGACCTTGGAAACTGGTTGTCTGTACTGGTTGGCTTAAGCAACATTGGACAGCTCTACGGTATACCCATCTGCGGGTATTTAGTTTATCTAAAGGTTACAGAAATACTCAATACTAGAGGAGACAAGCAAATTAACCGAAATTTTTGAAGTGTGTGCGCTGTACGACCCTTAAGTCCCTGAACCAGAACGTGTCAGCGAAACATTAATAAAGTGTCCAGTAAGTGGCCAGAGAGGCAACAAATCAGCCTCAAAATACGCCGAAGTCAACGAAGAACGAGATACAAATATATACAAATATTGTAATAAAACAGGTCACGTGTGTTCTCAATGTTTCAGGCCACAAAAGAAACAAAATTAACGACACAAACCACACTCCCATTGTTGAGAAATGTGTTACCAGCTAAGTTTATAATTTTAAATATAGGGAATACTTAGCTGATAAATGACAGCAAATCGTCTACACAGCCGCCCCTGCAGCCGAGGTCTTGAATTGTTGTCATGATCATCTCTCAACGGGCTGTAGTAGATCATATTATGTAAACAATAAATTACCCCTAGGGGGTGTTACGTAAGCATATTTCATTCACGGATTGCTGACAAACTTGCTTGTGTGGACTCAAAAGTCCGCACCTCACTGCCGACTATAGGTTGATTACAAATTCCTTGCGACTCAAGAACTGCGCAGTCCCCCGTACTACAAGAAATTCATAACCTGCCTTGCTCTTGTAGCGTGAACTATGGTGTTCTTCACACCTTCGACAGGTATCGGTGACTTGATAGAAGCTGAAGTGTTCTTGGATGTCCACGTCTTCCATAGTCTAGGAATACGCACACTGGTACACTATGTTCCACAAGATTTGTCTTTATTGTTCACAATCTTATCACTAAAGAAGCTGATCACACTTCTCTTAAGTGTTTATTGTGTTTTATGAGACACTTTATTCACACTAACACACGGATCAGTGTTCTTTGTTGGTTATCCTGGCGTCAGTGTGACTCTCAGTAGAGTCAAAAGTAATCTGAAGAAGCCACAGCCTCTTACACCGTCACTGCCCCCAGCACATAAAGAAAAAGCTGACCTAGTACTTTTGCTTCCTTGCCACTTCCTCCATGAAGTAAAGTAGAATGCTTGAATCTTGCTGTCTTAAGCAGAGGCAACAATGTACGCTATCTTTACCATGGTAATAAAGTGGGAGCAGGATTTTCCTTAATTGTCCTGCTAAGGTAAGAGATGGACTGTCTTTTATTAAAATCCACTTTGCAACACTGGAGTCTTGCATGGAGCCTCTGTCGCTTGACCACATCGCATACTGGTACTGCATCTGGGATCAATTACTTGCTGTAGCAGTAAATAAGATGCTTGCCCCTTCTGAGAGGGCTGGGCCCCTCAGGGCTGAAAGGGGCTGAAAGGGGCTGAAGGGGGCTGAAGGGGGCTGATACCCCCCTCCTGGAGAAAA
>NW_027196844.1:0-20000 GCF_038502225.1 Cherax quadricarinatus
TCCTCCTGCCCCCACCCTCCTATAACCACAAACTTCTGCCCCACATTCTAATACTGCATTTTTAAAACTATTCCAACCCTCTTCAACCCCCCCACTACTCATCTTTGCACTAGCCCACCTTTCTGCCAATAGTCGCTTATATCTCACCCGAACTTCCCCTCCCTTAGTTTATACACTTTCACCTCCCTCTTACTTGTTGTTGCCACCTTCCTCTTTTCCCATCTACCTCTTACTCTAACTGTAGCTACAACTAAATAATGATCCGATATATCAGTTGCCCCTCTATAAACATGTACGTCCTGGAGCCTACCCATCAACCTTTTATCCACCAATACATAATCTAATAAACTACTTTCATTACGTGCTACATCATACCTTGTATATTTATTTATCCTCTTTTTCATAAAATATGTATTACTTATTACCAAATCTCTTTCTACACATAGCTCAATTAAAGGCTCCCCATTTACATTTACCCCTGGCACCCCAAATTTACCTACTACTCCCTCCATAACATTTTTACCCACTTTAGCATTGAAATCCCCAACCACCATTACTCTCACACTTGATTCAAAACTCCCCACGCATTCACTCAACATTTCCCAAAATCTCTCTCTCTCCTCTACACTTCTCTCTTCTCCAGGTGCATACACGCTTACTATAACCCACTTTTCACATCCCATCTTTATTTTACTCCACATAATCCTTGAATTAATACATTTATAGTCCCTCTTTTCCTGCCATAGCTTATCCTTCAACATTATTGCTACTCCTTCTTTAGCTCTAACTCTATTTGAAACCCTGACCTAATCCCATTTATTCCTCTCCATTGAAACTCTCCCACCCCCTTCAGCTTTGTTTCACTTAAAGCCAGGACATCCAGCTTCTTCTCATTCATAACATCCACAATCATCTCTTTCTTATCATCTGCACAACATCCACGCACATTCAGACTTCCCACTTTGACAATTTTCTTCTTATTCTTTTTAGTAATCTTTACAGGAAAAGGGGTTACTAGCCCATTGTTCCCGGCATTTTAGTTGACTTTTACAACACGCATGGCTTACGGAGGAAAGATTCTTATTCCACTTCCCCATGGATATAAAAGGAAAAGTAATAAGACCAAGAACTATTAAGATAAAATCAAAGAAAACTCAGATGAGTGTGTATAAATAAACGTGTATGTGTAGTGTGACCTAAGTGTAAGTAGAAGTAGCAAGACATGCCTGTAATCTTGCATATATATATATATATATATATATATATATATATATATATATATTATCTTTATTTATAACTGAGAAAAAACGTTTACGGACACAGTTTTTTTTTTTTAGTTTAATAAACACAGTTACAAAAATGTATATTTAACTAACTAAAGTTGCCTGTTTTTCTAAGCATCTCAGAGACTGACTTTGAACTTAGGATGTGGCAGTTGTTTCCTCTATGAGGCTCTGGAAGAGTGTTGCGTAAGTTTATTTAGGTACAGGTATTACATAAACATATTTATACAATTTATCATACATAGTAACATATGTGTAAATTACACACCAAGATGATCCCAGAAAAGTCAGACAAAGTGAGTTATTTCCACTGGAGTCATTGGCTTATTTCCCCTGAGGTCATTGAATTATCTCCATTGAGGTCCTTGATTTATCTCCATTGAGGTCCTTGACTTATCTCCATTGAGGTCATTGAATTATCTCCATTGAGGTCCTTGATTTATCTCCATTGAGGTCCTTGACTTATCTCCATTGAGGTCCTTGATTTATCTCCATTGGTGTCCTTGGCTTATCTCCATTGAGGTCCTTGACTTATCTCCATTGTGGTGCTTGATTTATCTCCATTGAGGTCCTTGATTTATCTCCATTGAGGACCTTGACTTATCTCCATTGAGGTCCTTGATTTATCTCCATTGAGGTCCTTGACTTATCTCCATTGAGGTCCTTGACTTATCTCCATTGAGGTCCTTGATTTATCTCCATTGGGGTCCTTGACTTACCTCCATTGAGATCCTTGATTTATCTCCATTAAGATTCTTGATTTCTTGATTTATCTCCATTGACGTCCTTGATTTATCTCCATTGAGGTCCTTGATTTATATCTATTGAGGTCCTTGATTTATCTCAGTTGAGGCCCTTGACTTATCTCCAATGAGGTCCTTGATTTATTTCCATTGATGTCCTTGATTTATCTCCATTAAGGTCCTTGACTTATCGCCATTGAGGTCCTTGACTTATCGCCATTGAGGTCCTTGACTTATCGCCATTGAGGTCCTTGATTTATCTCCATTTGCGTCCTTGACTTATTTCCATTGAGGTCCTTGACTTACCTCTATTGGGGCCCTTGCATCTCAAATAATTTAGATGAGTTTCTAATCTAGTTCTTTAAGGACATTAATGATAGTTTTCGTGTCAAGGAACCAAATGTTCCTGACTTTTTTGGGGGTTAGAAACCTTTGGTCCTTTGGGTCAAATCCCTCTGCTTGTTTAACTGCTTATAGGTTAAATAAATACATGAGTGGGTGGGTGTGAGTTGGACCTGACTAGCTTGTGCTGCTGGGTCTAATCTGGGGGGGGGGACATGGACAGGCTCCGCATGGGTCAGTAGGCCTGTTGCAGTGTTCCTTCTTTCTTATGTTCTTATATTCCATGCGTACTGGAACACCGCCCTGCTGACCAACACTGAATGGGATGGTGGTGTTGGCAAGGATAGATGCACTAGGATAGTGCATCTATCCTTGCATTCGTGGGACTAGGATAGTCCCACGAATGCAGGGTACTCTTCTTCCAAAAATAAACTGATTGTTTTGGCCAGCTAGCAGGCGTATTGGCTTGCTGGAAAATAGGAATTGAGGTTCTCTCTCGGCTGGCCACCGAGCTGTAGCAAAACTCTTTGTGATGATCAAGTTGATTCCACTGTATCTAGAATGCCATCCTTTGTAACATGAGCAACTTTGACCATGTAAAACACTGATCAGCTACTACGTTGCCGCAAATATCCTTGTACTCGGCGAGAATAAAGGCTAGAAGGCGTGAAAGCCGCTGCAATGCGGAAAATTTTCTAGGTGAGGAATGTTGCAGCTAAAGAGCTGGGAACCTAAGAGGAACGTTACCGGGGATATATTCATCACGGCTAAGAGGCTTTTAGCTTCTATCATAACTTAAGTAGCCTTCACGATAGGATTCCCGGTTAGATTGCTTATGGGACGTAAGTTCAGCTTGTCTAGGTTTGTTAGATAATAAGGTTTGAAACCTGTCGACTACACGAGGGTTATTACGGCTACATGTCACCTGTTCATCACCAGTTGGAAATACTTTTATATCCAAATTAAAGTCTAAAGTGTATATAAAATGAGATATATCTCTGTGCACACATCAAGAGAGTTATACCAATCAGAATATATGCAAAGTTAATTGGGCTTACAGCCACTTGACGGATGAGGGTCATTATGGCTGCCTGTCACCTGTTCACCACTAGTCGTAAATATTTTAATCCTAAATATGGGAGGATTTGGACTAACGTGAAATCTAAAGTATATTTCAACTGGGATATATATTACCCCCTCTCTCCCTTCCTCACGTGTACATATACACAAATAACCCGCACATATAAGAGAGGAACTTACGACGACGCTTCGGTCCGACTCGGACGATTTACAAAGTCACTGTGACTTTGTAAATGGTCCAAGTCGGACCGAAACGTCGTCGTTAGCTACTCTCTACTATGTGCGGGTTATTTGTGTATTGTTCCAGTCACGGCATTGTGCCTTTTTTTGTTACTTGTGTACATGTGCTCTTAATCTCTCAGTACATATATCAGAACTGTACTCTACACAGTATATACCAATTACCGTATTTTCCGGCATATAAGGCGCGCCTTATTCCCCGCTGAAAAGCCTTGGAAAATCAGTCTGCGCCTTATATGCTCAAGGTCAGTGTCAAGGGTAAGTTTTGGGTTACACTTCAGCAGTTGCTTACTAACGTTACATTACAACTGCGCGGAAACAGTCTTATATGCTCGTGCGCCTTATATGCCGGAATATACGGTAGGAGTGTTATTTGCCTGAGTACTGTAAGTGTTCTGTTGATTGATGCTGCAAGTGTAGCTTGGGGTCGTCTATTCCTGCTTAATTTCCCCAGTGTTCTGATAGAATTTCCCTCACTGGTTCATTGGATACTATACATTTTGGAAGAGGTGATTGGGCTGGTGGAAGGGACCTTTGGAATGGGTTAGAATGGGGAAAAATACCTGGGACACGGAGGGGAGGCTAGAGTTAGGATGGGAAAGGATTAAGAAGGCTGGAAGGAAAGCTGGAGCTAGGATGGGAGGGAATGGAGTGAGGAGGAAGGAAGGTTAGAGTTAGGATGGGAGGGAATGAGGAGTGCACGAAGAAAGGCGAGAGTTAGGATGAGAGGGGATGAAGAGTGCAGGAGGGCTAGATTTAGGATGGGAAGGGATGAAGAGGGCAGGAGAGAGGGCATTGAAGGACGGCATGCTGAGTGAGTGTTTACCAAAAAGATTACATCCGGACCCGGCACTCTGTTGCTGTGGTTGTGGACCAGCATGGTGGTCCCTGCTCCACCACTGTGTGTGTGTGCGCGTGTGTGTGTGTGTGTGTGTGTGTGTGTGTGTGTGTGTGTGCGTGTGTGTGTGTGTGTGTGTGTGTGTGCGTGTGTGTGTGTGTGTGTGTGTGTGTGTGTGTGTACTCACCTACTTATGGCTGCAGGGGTCGATTCACAGCTCCTGGGCCCCAGTCTTGGCTGATTGCTAAAAGGTCCAATGCCTCCCTGCTCCAAGAACCGTATCGTTTATGTGTGTGTGTGTGTGTGTGTGTGTGTGGGTGTACTCACCTAGTTAAGGTTGCAGGGGTCGAGTCATAGCTCCTGGACCCGCTTCTTCACTGATCGCTACTACTGTGTGTGTTGCTTTGAAAATCTGTTTTCATTGCAGTCTTTCACAACTCACGAGAAGTGAATTCTTGGAGTTCAAGCATTATATAACATGAGTGAATATCAGAATGGTATACAATACCGACAGGTTGGTAGGTAAGACACACAGGCAACATTTAGGCAACTTTATTCCGAAACGTTTCGCCTACACAGTAGGCTTCTTGAGTCGAGTACAGGAAGTAGGCAGAAGCAGTGAAGACGATGTAATCAGTCCATCAGTCTTGAAGTCGTAGATTTGAGGTTGTCAGTCTCTCAGCCTGGAGAAGATCTGTTCCAAAGTCTGGAACTAACTGAAGATCAAGTGACAGTGTTGAGACTTAAATACTGTGCAGAGACGTGCAGAGTAGTAGTAGTAGTGAGAATCTCATTCCGACAGTATTTAAGTCTCAACACTGTCACTTGATCTTCAGTTAGTTCCAGACTTTGGAACAGATCTTTTCCAGGCTGAGAGACTGACAACCTCAAATCAACGACTTCAAGGCTGATGGACTGATTACATCGTCTTCACTGCTCCTGCCTACTTCCTGTACTCGACTCAAGAAGCCTACTGTGTAGGCGAAACGTTTCGGAATAAAGATACCTAAATGTTGGCTATGTGCCTTACCTACTAATCTTGAACTCTTGAAGTTTGAAGATTGTATAGCACTAATTCTGGGAATATGAATGCTGTATAGTATTAGTTCTTGAAGTTAGAAGGTTGTATAACAATAATTCTTAGAATTTGAAGGTTGTATAACAATAATTCTTAGAATTTGAAGGTTGTATAACAATAATTCTTAGAATTTGAAGATTGTATAACAACAATTCTTAGAATTTGAAGGTTGTATAACAATAATTCTTAGAATTTGAAGGTTGTATAACAATAATTCTTAGAATTTGAAGGTTGTACAACAATAATTCTTAGAATTTGAAGATTGTATAACAATAATTCTTAGAATTTGAAGGTTGTATAACAATAATTCTTAGAATTTGAAGGTTGTATAACAATAATTCTTAGAATTTGAAGGTTGTATAACAATAATTCTTAGAATTTGAAGGTTGTATAACAATAATTCTTAGAATTTGAAGGTTGTATAACAATAATTCTTAGAATTTGAAGGTTGTATAACAATAATTCTTAGAATTTGAAGGTTGTATAACAATAATTCTTAGAATTTGAAGATTGTATAACAACAATTCTTAGAATTTGAAGGTTGTATAACAATAATTCTTAGAATTTGAAGGTTGTATAACAATAATTCTTAGAATTTGAAGGTTGTACAACAATAATTCTTAGAATTTGAAGATTGTATAACAATAATTCTTAGAATTTGAAGGTTGTATAACAATAATTCTTAGAATTTGAAGGTTGTATAACAATAATTCTTAGAATTTGAAGGTTGTATAACAATAATTCTTAGAATTTGAAGGTTGTATAACAATAATTCTTAGAATTTGAAGGTTGTATAACAATAATTCTTAGAATTTGAAGGTTGTATAACAATAATTCTTAGAATTTGAAGGTTGTATAACAATAATTCTTAGAATTTGAAGATTGTATAACAATAATTCTTAGAATCTGAAGATTGTATAACAGTAATTCTTAGAATTTGAAGGTTGTGTAACAATAATGCTTAGAATTTGAAGGTTGTTTAGCAATAATTCAAGGTATTTGAGATTGTACAGCAATAATTCTTGGAGTCTAAAGGTTGTGTAACAATAATTCTTAGAATTTGAGGATTGTATAGCAATAATTCTTGGAGTTTGAAGGTTGTATAGTCTAAGGTTGTCGTATTTGATACCTTTATATCAAGATTTCTTGAGAATTTTAGGTTTATACAAGTGGTTTATATATTGAATTATATGTAGCAAGTATCTCGTTGTTTTAACAGGACTCAGAAACACCTGATACCAGACTAATAGACCTGATACCTGATTGACTGACAGATACCTGATTGACTGACACATACCTGATTGACTGACAGATACCTGATACCAGACTAATAGACCTGATACCTTATTGACTGACAGATACCTGATACCAGACTAATAGACCTGATACCTGATTGACTGACAGATACCTGATACCAGACTAATAGACCTGATACCTTATTGACTGACAGATACCTGATACCAGACTAATAGACCTGATACCTGATTGACTGACAGATACCTGATACCAGACTAATAGACCTGATACCTTATTGACTGACAGATACCTGATTGACTGACACATACCTGATACCAGACTAATGGACCTGATACCTTATTGACTGACGGATACCTGATACCAGACTAATAGACCTGATACCTGATTGACTGACAGATACCTGATTGACTGACACATACCTGATACCAGACTAATGGACCTGATACCTTATTGACTGACGGATACCTGATACCAGGTTGACTGACAAAGATCTGATACCAGATTGGCTGATAAGTACCTGATACCAGACTGACAGACCTGATACCAGACTGACAGATACCTGATACAAGACTAACTGACAGAGATCTGATACCAGATTGACTGATAAACACCTGATACAAGACTGACTGACAGATATCTGATACCAGATTGACCGACAGATACCTGATACCAGACTGACTGACAAAGACCCAATACCAGATTAACTGACTCATAGAGATGTGTATGGGTGACTGTCCATAAGTACGTTATACACACGTCATCATTAAGAGAAATGACACATATTGACACTAATACACATAGGTTAAGAGGGATATAAAACACTGTGGGAGTTTAGTGTATCAACGTTTCGCACAAGGAGAGTTTTATTTCTTCGAGCGAAATGTGCATATAAATAACAGAACTGTCACTTAATATCCCGCAGGAAGGAGATTGAATTTTATGACGAGGTTTGGACCCACTTCGACTATTAATTAGTTTTAATGGTTCAAATCCGACCGAAACGTCGTGGTAAGATTCTCCTATGTGCGGGTTATTTGTGTATTGTCCCAGTCACGGTATTGTGTGGAAAAACGTAGATGTTTTTCTTTGACCGATGTTTCTTCCAGCTGTATAACACATAATGGCTAGGTAATGTTTGTCAGGAAACAGGACAAGTGTTTCCTGACGCTGGAGCTTTTGGTCATCTGACCGAGGCCTTCCACTGGCTTACCACTCCACCCCTTTAATTATTTTTTTTCAGCGAACCGGCCATATCCCACCGAGGCAGTGAACTAAAAAACGAAATTTTCTCTTTTTAAATTTAATAATGTATGCAGAAGGGGGTTACTAGCCCCTTGCTCCCGGCATTTTAGTCGCCTTTTACGACACGCATTACGGAGGAGGAGTTCTTCACCACTTCCCAATGGAGTTAAAAAGTGTATAATTATAGCCATTACTTATATCACACATAAAAGCCATCATCTGTACTTTTAAAGTTCATTTAGTAGCATTAAAAGGCTTAAATACGCTTCGCAGCAAACAGGTTCATCAGTCCTGTCTTAAAAGGCTTAGATACGCTTCGCAGCAAACAGGTTCATCAATCCTGTCTTAAAAGGCTTAGATACGCTTCGCAGCTAACAGGTTCATCAATCCTGTCTTAAAAGGCTTAGATACGCTTCGCAGCTAACAGGTTCATCAGTCCTGTCTTAAAAGGCTTAGATACGCTTCGCAGAAAACAGGTTCATCAATCCTGTCTTAAAAGGCTTAGATGCGCTTCGCAGCAAACAGGGTCATCAGTCCTGTCTTAAAAGGCTTAGATACGCTTCGCAGCAAACAGGATCATCAGTCCTGTCTTAAAAGGCTTAGATACGCTTCGCAGCAAACAGGGTCATCAGTCCTGTCTTAAAAGGCTTAGATACGCTTCGCAGCAAACAGGGTCATCAGTCCTGTCTTAAAAGGCTTAGATACGCTTCGCAGCAAACAGGATCATCAGTCCTGTCTTAAAAGGCTTAGATACGCTTCGCAGCAAACAGGGTCATCAGTCCTGTCTTAAAAGGCTTAGATACGCTTCGCAGCAAACAGGGTCATCAGTCCTGTCTTAAAAGGCTTAGATACGCTTCGCAGCAAACAGGGTCATCAGTCCTGTCTTAAAAGGCTTAGATACGCTTCGCAGCAAACAGGGTCATCAGTCCTGTCTTAAAAGGCTTAGATACGCTTCGCAGCAAACAGGGTCATCAGTCCTGTCTTAAAAGGCTTAGATACGCTTCGCAGCAAACAGGTTCATCAATCCTGTCTTAAAAGGCTTAGATACGCTTCGCAGCAAACAGGGTCATCAGTCCTGTCTTAAAAGGCTTAGATACGCTTCGCAGCAAACAGGATCATCAGTCCTGTCTTAAAAGGTTTAGATACGCTTCGCAGCAAACAGGATCATCAGTCCTGTCTTAAAAGGCTTAGATACGCTTCGCAGCTAACAGGATCATCAGTCCTGTCTTAAAAGGCTTAGATACGCTTCGCAGCAAACAGGATCATCAGTCCTGTCTTAAAAGGCTTAGATACGCTTCGCAACTAACAGGTTTATCAGTCCTGAGTGTCTTCAAGAAATGCGTCTAAAAATCCTGCCGAAAAGTTACAGGAACAGGAGTAACGTGAAAGAGGGAGAAGATCTCCCCTTTTACAAAAATCTCTCGTAAGATTAATCACTGTGAGCAGTGATGAATGAGTTTATGTGGTCAACAGAATGAGGAGGAAATTCCTAGAGGCTGGTGAGGCTGGGTTTTTCAATTTCCTCAGAGATACATGAAAATTTATGTGGTGATCCATACTGGGGAGATTTTGGTTATAAGATCCAGGCCTATATAGGCTTTTTTCCAGCGTGGAAAACATTACACGGATTTGTAATGTAGTGTTTACACGTTCACGCCCCGATTATCACTACAACTAATATAAATCGGGAGATAAAACATTTTTCAAATCTGCATATAAAAACAGATTTATATAAAAGTAAGCCACGTTGTAAATTTATGTTAATGATCTTATTATGTGAAATATTTACTAACATGTTAACACATATTGGTTGTGTTGCTTGTTATATTGGATAAAAAGTCGATTGAATATACCGTTCACCACAAGTCATGATAACTTTCACCCATAAAGCAGGGTATATATTTCTATCTATCTATCTAATATATATATATATATATATATATATATATATATATATATATATATATATATATATATATATATATATATATATATATATATATATATATATATATTTTTTTTTGGGGTCCACCTCTGGTGTAAATTGTGGGACCCATAGCCTCGGAGAAGTGGATAAAAAGGCTTCAAGGAAGAATATTTGGATTTCTTCCTGAAGCCATTTGAATATTCCACTTCCCCTACCACCCCATCTTTTAAACTATTTTTTTTTATCAATATATATTTATTACCAATATATATTTATTTATATATTTATATATATATATATATATATATATATATATATATATATATATATATATATATATATATATATATATATATATATATATATTTATATATATATTTATATATATTTATATATATATGGTTTCTATTCGTTGAGAATTACACATATGTAGATGAATGTATACAAATACACAGTTCTTGATGTATATATACGCTGAGATGCATCTAGATGTATATACTTACAGATACACATGTGTCGATGTACATATGTTGCTAGATGCACGCCTCTAAGTGTATATACCCAAAGATACACATCTCTTGATGCATATATACTGAGAACTACAAACATACCGTTAACAGGAGTTTCCCAGCATGTATACTCATACACATACATAACCCATAAACTTATGCGTAATTATGCATTATAAAGTATAATTCCTTAATAAAGTTTAAACGTCACTTTTCATATTTTAGCTGCATTTTATGGCTAATAAAAATTATATATATATATATCTATATATATATCTATATATATATATATATATATATATATATATATATATATATATATATATATATATATATATATATATATATATATATGCAGGAAAAGTCTGGTATATTTTCACACTGTCAATTTCCGAGGGTAATTGCCTGTTCCTAAGACTAATTAATGTCGATGGCAGTTTTTTGAGATAGTCAATTTTAGCATGGGGAAAAAATGGCTGTTTCTGAAATGGCATTCAGCGGGGAATCAGAACTGTCTATCACATGATTTCACATGGTTCAGACTTCAGATTATTTCTGAAACGTAAAGTGGCTTTTAGCCTATTCATTTAGTTGTCAAAGCCGAGGATATACATAGAGGTGTATGTTTCTCATTATACAGGGTGTTTTAAATTGATGGACCCGATGTATACTGTATACTGCTTTGAAATTGGGTACATCAATTTGGAACACCCTGTATATACTCTGAGAGATAGTATATTCTCTGAGGGATAGCTTTAATTCTTATTTTGGGGATTAATGTAGCTATAAGTGAGTACAGGTGTCATGTAGCCTTAATGACACTCGTGTAACAGTACAGGTGTCATGTAGCCTTAATGACACTCGTGTAACAGTACAGGTGTCATGTAGCCCTAATGACCCTCGTGTAACAGTACAGGTGTTATGTAGCCTTAATGACCCTCGTGTAACAGTACAGGTGTCATGTAGCCTTAATGACACTCGTGTAACAGTACAGGTGTCATGTAGCCTTAATGACACTCGTGTAACAGTACAGGTGTCATGTAGCCTTAATGACACTCGTGTAACAGTACAGGTGTCATGTAGCCTTAATGACACTCGTGTAACAGTACAGGTGTCATGTAGCCCTAATGACCCTCGTGTAACAGTACAGGTGTTATGTAGCCTTAATGACCCTCGTGTAGCACTAGTACAAGTGCCATATACCCTTAATGATCCTCGTGTAACAGTACAGGTGTCATGTAGCCTTAATGACACTCGTATAACAGTACAGGTGTCATGTAGCCCTAATGACCCTCGTGTAACAGTACAGGTGTCATGTAGCCTTAATGACACTCGTGTAACAGTACAGGTGTTATGTAGCCTTAATGACCCTCGTGTAGCACTAGTACAAGTGCCATATACCCTTAATGATCCTCGTGTAGCAGTACAGGTGTCATGTAGCCCTAATGGCCCTCGTGTAGCAGTAGTACAAGTGTCATGTAGCCTTAATGACCCTCGTGTAGCAGTAGTACAAGCGTCATGTAGCCTTAATGACACTCGTGTAGCAGTAGTACAAGTGTCATGTAGCCCTAATGACCCTCGTGTAGCAGTATTACAAGTGTCATGTAGCCTTAATGACTCTCGTGTAGCAGTACAGGTGTCATGTAGCCCTAATGACCCTCGTGTGACAGTAGTACAAGTGTCATGTAGCCCTAATGACCCTCGTGTAGAAGTACAGGTGTCATGTAGCCCTAATGACCCTCGTGTAGCAGTAGTACAAGTGTCATGTAGCCCTAATGACCCTCGTGTAGCAGTAGTACAAGTGTCATGTAGCCCTAATGACCCTCGTGTAGCAGTACAAGGTGTCATGTAGCCTTAATGACCCTCGTGTAGCAGTAGTACAAGTGTCATGTAGCCCTAATGACCCTCGTGTAGCAGTACAGGTGTCATGTAGCCTTAATGACCCTCGTGTAGCAGTAGTACAAGTGTCATGTAGCCTTAATGATCCTCGTGTAGCAGTACAGGTGTCATGTAGCCCTAATGACCCTAGTGTAGCAGTAGTACAAGTGTCATGTAGCCTTAATGACCCTAGTGTAGCACTAGTACAAGTGTCATGTAGCCTTAATGACCTTAGTGTAGCACTACTACAAGTGTCATGTAGCCTTAATGATCCTCGTGTAGCACTAGTACAAGTGTCATGTAGCCTTAATGACCCTCGTGTAGCAGTAGTACAAGTGTCATGTAGCCTTAATGACCCTCGTGTAGCAGAAGTACAAGTGTCATGTAGCCTTAATGACCCTCGTGCAGCAGTAGTACAAGTGTCATGTAGCCTTAATGACCCTCGTGTAGCAGTAGCACAAGTGTCATGTAGCCTTAATGACCCTCGAGTAGCACTAGTACAAGTGTCATGTAGCCTTAATGACCCTCGTGTAGCAGTAGTACAAGTGTCATGTAGCCTTAATGACCCTCGTGTAGCAGAAGTACGTGTCATGTAGCCTTAATGACCCTCGTGCAGCAGTAGTACAAGTGTCATGTAGCCTTAATGACCCTCGTGTAGCAGTAGTACAAGTGTCATGTAGCCTTAATGACCCTCGAGTAGCAGTAGTACAAGTGTCATGTAGCCTTAATGACCCTCGAGTAGCACTAGTACAAGTGTCATGTAGCCTTAATGACCCTTGTGTAGCAGTAGTACAAGTGTCATGTAGCCCTAATGACCCTCGTGTAGCAGTAGTACAAGTGTCATGTAGCCTTAATGACCCTCGTGTAGCACTAGTACAAGTGTCATGTAGCCTTAATGACCCTCGAGTAGCACTAGTACAAGTGTCATGTAGCCTTAATGACCCTCGTGTAGCAGAAGCACAAGTGTCATGTAGCCTTAATGACCCTCGTGTAGCAGTAGTACAAGTGTCATGTAGCCTTAATGACCCTCGGGTAGCAGTAGTACAAGTGTCATGTAGCCTTAATGACCCTCGTGTAGCAGAAGCACAAGTGTCATGTAGCCTTAATGACCCTCGTGTAGCAGTAGTACAAGTGTCATGTAGCCTTAATGACCCTCGTGTAGCAGTAGTACAAGTGTCATGTAGCCTTAATGACCCTCGTGTAGCAGTAGTACAAGTGTCATGTAGCCTTAATCTATTAACCTACCTCACCCACAGCAGTCCGCTAACTACCAGGTACCTATTTACTGCTAGATGAACAGTGACAGCAGGTGTAAGGTGACTAAAACTCAGGTACCTACTTACTGCTAGGTGAACAGTGACAGCAGGTGTAAGGTGACTAAAACTCAGGTACCTCCTTACTGATAGGTGAACAGTGACAGCAGGTGTAAGGTGACTAAAACACAGGTACCTACTTACTGCTAGGTGAACAGTGACAGCAGGTGTAAGGTGACTAAAACTCAGGTACCTCCTTACTGCTAGGTGAACAGTGACAGCAGGAGTAAGATGACTAACACCCACGTACCTACTTACTGCTAGGTGAACAGTGACAGCAGGTGTAAGGTGACTAACACCCAGATACCTACTTACTGCTAGGTGAACAGTGACAGCAGGTGTAAGGTGACTAACACCCAGATACCTACTTACTGCTAGGTGAACAGTGACAGCAGGTGTAAGATGACTAACACCCACGTACCTACTTACTGCTAGGTGAACAGTGACAGCAGGTGTAAGGTGACTAACACACAGATACCTACTTACTGCTAGGTGAACAGTGATAGCAGGTGTAAGGTGACTAACACCCAGGTACCTACTTACTGCTAGGTGAACAAGGGCAGCAGGTGTAGGAAAACGTGCCCATACGTCTGACTTTACCTGAGAATCGAACTAGATATCCCTTTGTTATGATCCGCTCGACCAATAATCTAAGGGTCATTGGTACATAGTTCCAGGCTTGGATAATGAACCTTCTGTACATTGCTCCCAGATGGCTGTTTGAGCTACCAGCTGTGTGTGCCTAGTAATTAGCATTAATTAGCCTCATTAATTAAGATACACTAATTATACTCTTCGTCATGAGAGAATTACCTGTCAACATCATCACAATTATTATACCGTCATCATCCTTGTCATCATTATTATCATGATCATTATTCGTCATCATTTACACCTTGATGCCGGCGAGAGGCTCTTGATCCATGAAACAGGGAATCTCCCTTTCCTTGGATCAAAGCTAATTACTTCCTATTCCACAAGTTTAGCTCTTCCTATGAAATGAATAATAATAATAATAATAATAATAATAATAATAATAATAATAATAATAATATAATTAGAATATTTACGGTTATTTGCATTAAAATCAAAATGATTTACAGATATTTACAAATAAATGTGAAAGAAAATATACATTATACTTACAGGAGACACATATCCTGTTTCCTGAATATTAACTAAAAGGTCATAACTATGATCATAATTTTTATAGTGGTGGAGTGGTAAGCCAGTGGAAGGCCTCGGTCAGATGACCAAAAGCTCCATCTGTGGGTCTTCATATGACTAAGACCCGCGTCAGGAAACACTTGTCCTGTTTCCTGAGAAACCTAACTTAACCTGACCTAACTTAACCTAACCTGACCTAACTTAACCTAACCTAACCTGACCTGACCTGACCTAACCTGATCTGACCTAACCTAACCTGACCTGACCTGACCTAATCTGACATGACCTAACCTAACCTAACCTAACCTGACCTAACCTATCCTAGCCTAACCTTACCTAACATAACCTAACATAACCTAACCTGACCTGACCTGACTTAACCTTACCTAACCTAACCTAACCTAACCTGACCTAACCTAACCTAATCTAACTTAACCTAACCTAACCTAACCTAACCTGACCTGACCTAACCTAACCTAATCTAACCTAACCTGATCTAACCTAAGCTCACCTAAGCTCACCAAACCTCACCTAACCTAACCTCACCTAGCTTCACCTAACCTCACCTAACCTAACCTCACCTAACCTCACCTAACCTCACCTAACCTCACCTAACCTAACCTCACCTAGCCTCACCTAACCTAACCTCACCTAACCTCACCTAACCTCACCTAACCTAACCTCACCTAGCCTCACCTAACCTCACCTCACCTAACCTCACCTAACCTCACCTAACCTCACCTAACCTCACCTAACCTAACCTCACCTAACCTCACCTAACCTCACCTAACCTAACCTCACCTAGCCTCACCTAACCTCACCTAACCTAACCTCACCTCACCTAACCTAACCTTACCTAACCTCACCTAGCCTCACCTAACCTCACCTAACCTAACCTCACCTAGCCTCACCTAACCTAACCTCACCTAACCTCACCTAACCTCACCAAACCTCACCTAACCTAACCTCACCTAGCCTCACCTAACCTCACCTAACCTAACCTCACCTAACCTAACCTCACCTAACCTCACCTAACCTCACCTAACCTCACCTAACCTCACCTAAAAATCGAATATTATTATTTAAAATTAAAGTCATTGTTGGTCTAAGAAAAAACAGACAAATTTAGTGGTCTATAAAATTTGGAATTTCATTAACTTATGTATTTTTTATCTATGGGATTTATTAGCATTTATTTTTTATTTGAACAGTTAATTATTTATTACAATAACAGAAGGAAGAGTAATGTATTGTGAGCCTAGAAAAATTAAAGAAACATTGTAGTAGGCCTATTGGACCAGGTTTAGCAGGTCCTGGTCTGTTTGGCAGGTCTTGGACCATGTTTGGCAGGTTCTGGACTATGTTTGGCAGATCCTGGACCATGTTTGGCAGGCCCTAGACCATGTTTGGCAGGTCCTGGACCATGTTTGGCAGGTCCTTGACCATGTTTGGCAGGCCCTAGACCATGTTTGGCAGGCCCTAGACCATGTTTGGCAGTTCCTGAACCATGTTTTGGCAGGTCCTGGACCATGTTTTGGCAGGTCCTGGACCATGTTTTGGCAGGTCCTGGACCATGTTTGGCAGTTCCTGAACCATGTTTTGGCAGGTCCTGGACCATGTTTTTGCAGGTCCTGGACCATGTTTGGCAGGTCCTGGACCATGTTTGGCAGGTCCTGGACCATGTTTGGCAGGTCCTGGCCCATGTTTTGGCAGGTCCTGGACCATGTTTCGCAGGTCCTAGACCATGTTTGGCAGGTCCTGGCCCATGTTTTGGCAGGTCATGGACCATGTTTTGGCAGGTCCTGGACCATGTTTGGCAGGTCCTGGACCATGTTTGGCAGGTCCTGGACCATGTTTTGGCAGGTCCTGGACCATGTTTGGCAGGTCCTGGACCATGTTTGGCAGGTCCTGGACCATGTTTGGCAGGTCCTGGACCATGTTTGGCAGGTCCTGGACCATGTTTGGCAGGTCCTGGACCATTAAGAACTTATCAAAAAAAGTCATTAAGATTATTCTGTCAGTGTTCACACGACTTACCTAAGACGCTTCAATGTCCTATATTTTTTTTCCATAGGCCTTGGGCATTATGCCAATTGTGACCATTGAATATTCCAGGCCTAAATTAATGTTATATTATACCTTTTTATTGAAAATAATTTACTCTCCTTATACAGACTGAGGATGACTATTTATCAAGTTTATAGCCGTCTCGTGCACATAAATTTTATTCTCGCAATTTAAGCCTTCCTTTAGCACACTGACAATACCATATGATATATATACATCTGCTGATAATATATACATCTGCTGATAATATATACATCTGCTGATAATATATACATCTGCTGATAATATATACATCTGATAATATATACATCTGATAATATATACATCTGCTGATAATATATACATCTGCTGATAATATATACATCTGCTGATAATATATACATCTGCTGATAATATATACATCTGCTGATAATATATACATCTGATAATATATACATCTGATAATATATACATCTGCTGATAATATATACATCTGCTGATAATATATACATCTGCTGATAATATATACATCTGCTGATAATATATACATCTGCTGATAATATATACATCTGATAATATATACATCTGATAATATATACATCTGCTGATAATATATACATCTGCTGATAATATATACATCTGCTGATAATATATACATCTGATAATATATACATCTGATAATATATACATCTGCTGATAATATATACATCTGCTGATAATATATACATCTGATAATATATACATCTGCTGATAATATATACATCTGCTGATAATATATACATCTGATAATATATACATCTGATAATATATACATCTGCTGATAATATATACATCTGCTGATAATATATACATCTGCTGATAATATATACATCTGCTGATAATATATACATCTGCTGATAATATATACATCTGATAATATATACATCTGATAATATATACATCTGCTGATAATATATACATCTGCTGATAATATATACATCTGCTGATAATATATACATCTGATAATATATACATCTGATAATATATACATCTGCTGATAATATATACATCTGCTGATAATATATACATCTGATAATATATACATCTGCTGATAATATATACATCTGCTGATAATATATACATCTGATAATATATACATCTGATAATATATACATCTGCTGATAATATATACATCTGCTGATAATATATACATCTGCTGATAATATATACATCTGCTGATAATATATACATCTGCTGATAATATATACATCTGATAATATATACATCTGATAATATATACATCTGCTGATAATATATACATCTGCTGATAATATATACATCTGCTGATAATATATACATCTGATAATATATACATCTGATAATATATACATCTGCTGATAATATATACATCTGCTGATAATATATACATCTGATAATATATACATCTGCTGATAATATATACATCTGCTGATAATATATACATCTGATAATATATACATCTGATAATATATACATCTGCTGATAATATATACATCTGCTGATAATATATACATCTGCTGATAATATATACATCTGCTGATAATATATACATCTGCTGATAATATATACATCTGCTGATAATATATACATCTGCTGATAATATATACATCTGATAATATATACATCTGATAATATATACATCTGCTGATAATATATACATCTGCTGATAATATATACATCTGATAATATATACATCTGCTGATAATATATACATCTGATAATATATACATCTGCTGATAATTTATACATCTGCTGATAATATATACATCTGATAATATATACATCTGCTGATAATATATACATCTGCTGATAATATATACATCTGCTGATAATATATACATCTGCTGATAATATATACATCTGATAATATATACATCTGCTGATAGTATATACATCTGCTGATAATATATACATCTGCTGATAATATATACATCTGCTGATAATATATTCTTTGAAATGCGTATGCAATATGGTTTGGCTGACAAATGGTTAGATTAGATAAGATTGGCCATACGATGACCCACAGCTGGAGTTTTGGGTCATCTGACCGAGGCCTTCCACTGGCTTACCCATGTACCCTTTTGAAAGTCATGATTCTCTGGCTGACGAATCGTATTTACAGGTAGGGCATTTCTCCTGCATTTCTCTCTTAAACTTTGTCAAATTAGATGAAATGTTTCCACTATAACGATTTGTATTAAAAATTGCTTCTCTTTTCCCTATTTATTCAACCAGAGTATCTTCACGTTAGTGCTGCGATATCACTGTCCATTAAGTTTTATGGCGCCAGCTGACATTCTGCTCAGCGCTCCCACGTATATATCCGTGGGGAAGTGTACCTAATGTGGGAGACTTGCACACAGTTCTCACGTATATACACGTGGGAATATGTACGGCGTATACATATATATATTTGTGGGTAGATGTACCTAGTGTGGAAGACTCTAACACGGTTCCCACGTACTTATATGTATGTAGATGTACCCTAAGTGACAGTGGGGAAATGCTATGCACATCACACATAACAATACCCACTTATATATTCATGAATAAGTGTGCCTAGTGCTTCAGTAGGTGATGCTGTGTGCCCTTCTTCCCTCCACAGGAGCTGAGTCTCGACCACTGCAACCACAATTAGGTGAGTACACACACACACACACACACACACACACACACACACTGTCCTCACAAATAAATACGTGAGGTGTGTCAGCGGGTTATATCAGGAGCCACGAATTATTTTGACGTATATGAAAGTCCGAAAATGATCACATCTCTAATTTGTTCTTGCTTGATGTCTCACAGAGCAATACCATCTTCCAGTGATTGTTATTAACGGCTGACTTTCCGGGAAGATGAAGGAGCACCGTGGATGATAAACAAGTGTAATATAGGGCCCTATACGGAGTTCACCGTCAAATGCCCTATTAACTACAACAGGCAAGTGGTGTCTGTTGAAAAGGGCGTCTACCTTGGCTTAGCCACGGTAAAACAAATGCTTTTAGGTTCAGCAACCAACATGAGCTCAGTTGCTTCGTT
>NW_027196844.1:30000-76449 GCF_038502225.1 Cherax quadricarinatus
ACCTGGTAAAGTGTATGGTAGAGTTATAATTGAAAGAATTAAGAGTAAGACGGAGAATAGGATAGCAGATGAACAAGGAGGCTTTAGGAAAGGTAGGGGGTGTGTGGACCAGGTGTTTACAGTGAAACATATAAGTGAACAGTATTTAGATAAGGCTAAAGAGGTCTTTGTGGCATTTATGGATTTGGAAAAGGCGTATGACAGGGTGGATAGGGGGGCAATGTGGCAGATGTTGCAAGTGTATGGTGTAGGAGGTAGGTTACTGAAAGCAGTGAAGAGTTTTTACGAGGATAGTGAGGCTCAAGTTAGAGTATGTAGGAAAGAGGGAAATTTTTTCCCAGTAAAAGTAGGCCTTAGACAAGGATGTGTGATGTCACCGTGGTTGTTTAATATATTTATAGATGGGGTTGTAAGAGAAGTAAATGCGAGGGTCTTGGCAAGAGGCGTGGAGTTAAAAGATAAAGAATCACACACAAAGTGGGAGTTGTCACAGCTGCTCTTTGCCGATGACACTGTGCTCTTGGGAGATTCTGAAGAGAAGTTGCAGAGATTGGTGGATGAATTTGGTAGGGTGTGCAAAAGAAGAAAATTAAAGGTGAATACAGGAAAGAGTAAGGTTATGAGGATAACAAAAAGATTAGGTGATGAAAGATTGAATATCAGATTGGAGGGAGAGAGTATGGAGGAGGTGAACGTATTCAGATATTTGGGAGTGGACGTGTCAGCGGATGGGTCTATGAAAGATGAGGTGAATCATAGAATTGATGAGGGAAAAAGAGTGAGTGGTGCACTTAGGAGTCTGTGGAGACAAAGAACTTTGTCCTTGGAGGCAAAGAGGGGAATGTATGAGAGTATAGTTTTACCAACGCTCTTATATGGGTGTGAAGCGTGGGTGATGAATGTTGCAGCGAGGAGAAGGCTGGAGGCAGTGGAGATGTCATGTCTGAGGGCAATGTGTGGTGTGAATATAATGCAGAGAATTCGTAGTTTGGAAGTTAGGAGGAGGTGCGGGATTACCAAAACTGTTGTCAAGAGGGCTGAGGAAGGGTTGTTGAGGTGGTTCGGACATGTAGAGAGAATGGAGCGAAACAGAATGACTTCAAGAGTGTATCAGTCTGTAGTGGAAGGAAGGCGGGGTAGGGGTCGGCCTAGGAAGGGTTGGAGGGAGGGGGTAAAGGAGGTTTTGTGTGCGAGGGGCTTGGACTTCCAGCAGGCATGCGTGAGCGTGTTTGATAGGAGTGAATGGAGACAAATGGTTTTTAATACTTGACGTGCTGTTGGAGTGTGAGCAAAGTAACATTTATGAAGGGATTCAGGGAAACCGGCAGGCCGGACTTGAGTCCTGGAGATGGGAAGTACAGTGCCTGCACTCTGAAGGAGGGGTGTTAATGTTGCAGTTTAAAAACTGTAGTGTAAAGCACCCTTCTGGCAAGACAGTGATGGAGTGAATGATGGTGAAAGTTTTTCTTTTTCGGGCCACCCTGCCTTGGTGGGAATCGGCCGGTGTGATAATAAAAAAAAAAAAATATATATATTATATATATATATTTATATATATATATATTATATATATATATATATAGTATATATTATATATATATATATATATATATATATATATAATTTATATATATATATATATATATATATATATAATTTATATATATATTTATATATATATATATATATATATATATATATATATATATATATATATATATATATATATATATATATATAATTTATATATATATATATAATTTATATATATATATATATATATATATATATATATATATATATATATATAATATATATATATATATATATATATATAATTTATATATATATATATATATATATATATAATGTATATAAAATTTATATATATATATATAAACCATACCCACGGCCGGGATTGAACCCGCGGTCATAGAGTCTCAAAACTCCAGCCCGTCGCGTTAGGCACTAGACCAGCTAGCCACAATAAGATTCATCCAACTAGGTATATTTCTACACCTTAGGAAGGTTAGCACAGGCACCTCTGTGACCACAAATGCAACTTTTTACAGACGAATCTCCAGCTAGCGTGGCCGTGACGAACTCTAGCTCAAGTCCCTTCACTGCCGTCAACATGACTCAAGAAATCGTAATGACACGATTGCAAACAAACCATACCCCCGGCCGGGATTGAACCCGCGGTCATAGAGTCTCAAAACTCCAGCCCGTCGCGTTAGCCACTAGACCAGCTAGCCACAATATGATTCATCCAACTAGGTATATTTCTACACCATAGGAAGGTTAGCTAGAGTTCGTCACGGCCACGCTAGCTGGAGATTCGTCTGTAAAAACTTGCATTTGTGGTCACAGAGGTGCCTGTGCTAACCTTCCTATGGTGTAGAAATATACCTAGTTGGATGAATCTTATTGTGGCTAGCTGGTCTAGTGGCTAACGCGACGGGCTGGAGTTTTGAAACTATGACCGCGGGTTCAATCCCGGCCGGGGGTATGGTTTGTTTGCAATCGTGTCATTACGATTTCTTGAGTTATATATATATATATATATATATATATATATATATATATATATATATATATATATATATATATATATATATATATATATAATTGTAATGAAAACTTGTCGACGTTAAAACATATTTGGAGACAGAAATAAATAAACATTGGGAAAATCTGCCTTAAAAGTTTTATGTGATCTCTATTTTCCTTTTCAATTATTGGTTAATTTTTACTTCAGCTGATCTGAAGACGGGTTATTATGTAAATTATTTTTCAATAAGTAAATAGTACAAAGGAGACTTATAATTTGTGTATAAAGACAGATATTTTTCTTGGTAATAACACTAAAATAAATCAATCTACTCCAACGTAACCCAATCTAGAATTTTTTTAATATTCGATTAGTTTATTCTGAGACAGGTTTAGTTAGTTTTTTACTGACCAGAAAAAAGCTTATTCATCAAAGGGTCAAACTATGTTTCCTTCGCACTATATTTATACTATTGTAAAGTTTACATACAAAAAGCAGAATAGTTTAACCAAACATTAAACTAAGCCAAAAAAAAATTTTTTAACAATTTGCTGACAAAATAATGTTGCAAAACTAACTTACTATTAAGCTTTCTAAATTATAACAAATTGCGAAATCTGCTGATCAGCTTAAGTAAATATTGACAAAAATATTTTAATCCCTAAGGACTTCCTTTTATTTTCTCCTTTCGGACTTGCCAAGTTCAGAATTATTATGAAGGAAAACGACACGAGTAGAAGGGGCTGCTATCAAGGCACACTTATACACACTTACGACACCATAGAGCAGAATTAGGGGAGATTTAGTAATGCCAGAATTATTCATCATGGTATAACTCATCTAAAAATATAGGTGACGCAGACATCCACACAATCTCAGCCTCAGATCGCGACCTGACACCCTCATTTAGGTTTAAACGTTCACATTATACATATCTGAATGCAATATCCTCACGCATGTCTAAATGTCATTTATTACAAAGGTGAATTGTTGCAGCTCACCGTATTGTGATTTATTGTGAATCGTTCTGGGAACGATATTTTGACTATTATTCCAGCCCGAGGAATTGTGACTAACATTGTACTGTTCTGGTAGTGATTTAAAACTACCCAGACTCTCCATCTGGTATATGGTGTCTCTGTATCCCTCCTGTAGTATGCGGATTCTTTTCAAAGGAAAGTACAAAGTGAAACTCAGCAGAGAACGTGGAAATCTGCTTTGACCTGCTGCTACAACATTCCACACTGACCCGTGTGGGAGTTCCTCTCTGCTCACCCTTGATTTGAAGTAAGCAGTGAGCCCGTCTCTAGTAGTTTAGACAGACGGCAACACATGAAACAGATATTCCGCAGATCATATATGTAATTAAGATCCGCATCAGGAGACACTTGTACTGCCTCCTGTCGAGTATTATGATAAACATAAATGACTTCTTTAGTCTTGACTTCATGACATCACATGCAATATCTGAGAGAATATATTGCAGAGTGCTGTATCAGAGTTCAGTGTTGTGGAGGGCACTATATCGACGATTTCTAAGTTGCTGAAAGTGCTCTATAAGATATAGAATTATATATCAGATAGCATCATATAATAAATATCACTATGTAACAAATGACAGTGTTACATTTCACTTAGATCTAACATATTCTATACTTAATATAATCAATGCTATTCATGCCATCCCACCAAGGCAGGGTGGCCCGAAAAAGAAAAACTTTCACCATCATTTACTCCATCATTGTCTTGCCAAAGGCCCGCTTACACTACAGTTATAAAATTGCATCATTAACACCCCTCCTTCAGAGTGCAGGCACTGTACTTCCCATCTCCAGGACTCAAGTCTGGTTTGCCGGTTTCCCTGAATCCTTTCATAAATATTACCAACAGCACGCCAAGCCCTAAAAATCACTTGTCTCCATTCGCTAATATCTAACACGTTCACGCATGCTTGCTGGACGTCCAAGCCTCTTGCACACAAAACCTTCTTTACCCCCTCCCTCCAACCTTTCCTAGGCCGACCTCTACCCCGCCTTCCCCCCACTACAAATTTATTTTGTTGCATCCTCTCTACATGTCCGAACCACCTCAACAACCCCTCCTCAGCCCTTTGGAAAATAGGTTGGGTAATGTTTCACCTCCTCCTAATTTCCAAACTACGAATTCTTTGCATTATATTCACAACACACATTGTCCTCAGACATGACATCTCCACTGCTTCCTTGTTACAACATTCATCACCCATGCTTCACACCCATATAAGAACGTTGGTATAACTATACTCCCATACATTCCCCTGTTTGTTTCCACGGACAAAGTTCTTTGTCTCCACAGACTCCTAAGTGCACCACTCACCCTTTTCCCCTCATCAATTCTATGATTCACCTCATCTTTCATAGACCCATCCGCTGACACGTCCACTCCCAAATATCTGAATACATTCACCTCCTCCATACTCTCTCCCTCCAATCTGATATCCAATCTTTCGTTACCTAATTTTTTTAATCCTCATCACCTTACTCTTTCCTGTATTCACTTTTAATTTTCTTCTTTTACACACCTTACCAAATTCATCCACCAACCTCTGCAACTTCTCTTCAGAATCTCCCTTAAGCACAGTGTCATCAGCAAAGAGCAACTGTGACAACTCCCACTTTGTGTCAGATTCCTCTTCTTTTAAGTCCACGCCTCTTGTCAATACCTGAGCATTCACTTCTCTTACAATCCCATCTATAAAAATAGTAAACAACTATGGTGGCATTACACATTCTTATCTAACGCTTACTTTTACTGGGAAATAATCTCCATCTCTCCATCTCACTATCCTCGTAAAACCTTTTCACTGCTCTCAATAACCTACCTCCTACACCATACATCTGCAACATCTGACACATTGCCCCCTATCCACCCTGTCATACGCCTTTTCCAAACCCATAAATGCCACAAAGACCTCTTTAGCCTTATTTAAATACTGTTCACTTAAATGTTTCACTGTAAACACCTGGTCCACACACCCCCTACCTTTCCTAAAGCCTCCTTGTTCATCTGCTATCCTATTCTCCGTCTTACTCTTAATTCTTTCAATAATAACTACCGTACACTTTACCAGGTATACTAAACAGACTTATTTCCCTATAATTTTTGCATTCTCATTTGTCCCCTTTGCCTTTATACAAAGGAACTATGCATGCTCTCTGCCAATCCCTAGGTACCTTACCCTCTTCCATACATTTATTAAATAAAAGCACCAACCACGCCAAAACTATATCCCCCCCTGCTTTTAACATTTCTATCTTTATCCCATTAATCCCGGCTGCCTTACCCCCTTTCATTTTACCTACTGCCTCACGAACTTCCCCCACACTCACAACTGGCTCTTCCTCACTCCTACAAGATGTTATTCCTCCTTGCCCTATACACGAAATCACAGCTTCGCTATCTTCATCAACATTTAACAATTCCTCAAAATATTCCCTTCATCTTCCTGATACTTCTAACTCTTCATTTAATAATTCTCCTCTCCTATTTTTAACTGACAAATCCATTTGTTCTCTAGGCTTCCTTAACTTGTTAATCTCACTCCAAAACATTTTCTTATTTTCAACAAAATTTGTTGATAACATCTCACCCACTCTCTCATTTGCTCTCTTTTTACATTGCTTCACCACTCTCTTAACCTCTTTTCCTCTCCATATACTCTTCCCTCCTTGCATCACTTCTACTTTGTAAAAACCTCTCATATGCTAACTTTTTGTCTCTTACTACTCTTTATACATCATCATTCCACCAATCGCTCTTCTTCCCTCCCGCACCCACTTTCCAGTAACCACAAACTTCTGCTAAACACTCTAACACTTGTCCTGTTTCCTGACGAACTTTACCCAAGCAGTTGCTTTAAGTATGGTATAAAGCTTTATTATAAACATTTCACTTTATTTACAGTTTTATAACGACTTTCTCAATAACTATCCACAATATAATTGTCTATAATAAAGGATAGCTGAAGAAACAAATGCCTTTCCACCTAGACATTTGTTACACAGTAAGCAATTATTTCTCGTCTGTCGCTACACAATAACATACGAAAAGAATAACTGAAATTTATATTTGTGGAGGAAGCGAGGAGAGAAAATTATGCGAGATGTCAGGCACTAGCGACATTGGTCAAATAGATAGATTAAAAGCAAACAGATGTTAGAATTCTGTAGGATTGCAGAAAAAATTCTCAAGGTTGTGTATACTCACAGTGTAGTGTGTATCTGCATGTTTATACACTCGTATAGGCGTGTATTACAGGATATATACACTGGGAAGTGTATTGATCTCAGGGTATATATGTGATGCTTCATTTTAATCTCATCTGTCTGGTGGTCAAAAGGTTATATGTAACCTTAATAACCAGTCTTTTCAGCCATCCATTTACATTTTTGTATATTTTATGCTTAACTATTTAATTATAAATGTATTTTGCTTTCGGTTATTTGCATTTTCTTTGCTTTATATGTCACTTTCGCTTGTTACTAACATACTTAAATTTTATACATTGCCTGGAATCTTGACACTTTAAGTGTCTTAATTTTAAAAGTTGGTATCTACGTTTTCTTCAGCGGGAACTTAATTAAAACTTCTGATATTCACTCTCTAGGATCGTTTTTTTTCTCCACCGTTCTGTGTAGTTTCATGGCTTATGAACTATGCTGTATTATGCAGTATCATCATTATGGTAACGATACACAAATAACCCGCTCATATCAGAAAGAAATTTATGACGTTTCGGTCCAAATCCCAAACGTTGTTGTAATCTTTAAGGTGACAATGCTAAATACAGCCGCTATCGAATTCAGTGACGATAGTCAATATTATCCTTATAACATGTTCTTACTATGTATTTTCCTTGCCACATATGTTTCACATAGTAGTAGACTTGGTGCCACAGCTCCTCATGCCACAGCTCCTCATGCCACAGCTCCTCGGTAGTAACACCTAAGTGTTACTTCAGAGGAGCTGTGGCGCTAAGTCTACTACTTCACATATATTGTCGTCATAACATGGGTGCCACATATTATCCTCATAATGCGTTTTGTACACTGTGGGTACCACACACCATTTATTGTAAGCATAACGTTAGTTTACATATATGTTGTTCTCATATCATGGGTTCCACACACCATATATTGTCTTCATATCATGGGTTCCACACACCATATATTGTCTTCATATCATGGGTTCCACACACCATATATTGTCTTCATATCATGGGTTCCACACACCATATATTGTCTTCATATCATGGGTTCCTCACACCATATATTGTCCTAATATCATGGGTTCCACACACCATATATTGTCCTCATATCATGGGTTCCACACACCATATAGTATTGTCCTCATATCATGGGTTCCACACACCATATATTGTCCTCATATCATGGGTTCCACACACAATATATTGTCCTCATATCATGGGTTCCACACACCATATAGTATTGTCCTCATATCATGGGTTCCACACACCATATATTGTCCTCATATCATGGGTTCCACACACCATATATTGTCTTCATATCATGGGTTCCACACACCATATATTGTCTTCGTATCATGGGTTCCACACACCATATATTGTCTTCATATCATGGGTTCCACACACCATATATTGTCTTCGTATCATGGGTTCCACACACCATATATTGTTCTCATATCATGGGTTCCACACACCATATATTGTCCTCATATCATGGGTTCCACACACCATATATTGTCTTCATATCATGGGTTCCACACACCATATAGTATTGTCTTTATATCATGGGTTCCACACACCATATATTGTCCTCATATCATGGGTTCCACACACCATATATTGTCCTCATAGCATGGGTTCCACACACCATATATTGTCTTCATATCATGGGTTCCACACACCATATATTGTCCTCATATCATGGGTTCCACACACCATATATTGTCCTCATATCATGGGTTCCACACACCATATAGTATTGTCCTCATATCATGGGTTCCACACACCATATATTGTCCTCATATCATGGATTCCACACACCATATATTGTCCTCATATCATGGGTTCCACACATATATTGTCTTCATATCATGGGTTCCACACTCCATATATTGTCCTCATATCATGGGTTCCACACACCATATAGTATTGTCTTCATATCATGGGTTCCACACGCCATATATTGTCCTCATATCATGGGTTCCACACACCATATAGTATTGTCCTCATATCATGGGTTCCACACACCATATATTGTCTTCATATCATGGGTTCCACACACCATATATTGTCTTCATATCATGGGTTCCACACACCATATAGTATTGTCTTTATATCACGGGTTCCACACACCATATAGTATTGTCTTTATATCCTGGGTTCCACACACCATATATTGTCTTCATATCATGGGTTCCACACACCATATATTGTCTTCATATCATGGGTTCCACACACCATATATTGTCTTCATATCATGGGTTCCACACACCATATATTGTCTTCATATCATGGGTTCCACACACCATATATTGTCTTCATATCATGGGTTCCACACATCATATACTGTCTTCATATCATGGGTTCCACACACCATATATTGTCTTCATATCATGGGTTCCACACACCATATATTGTCTTCATATCATGGGTTCCACACACCATATATTGTCTTCATATCATGGGTTCCACACACCATATATTGTCTTCATATCATGGGTTCCACACACCATATATTGTCTTCATATCATGGGTTCCACAACCATATATTGTCCTCATATCATGGGTTCCACACACCATATATTGTCTTCATATCATGGGTTCCACACACCATATATTGTCCTCATATCATGGATTCCACACACCATATATTGTGCTCATATCATGGGTTCCACACACCATATATTGTCTTCATATCATTGGTTCCACACACCATATATTGTCTTCATATCATGGGTTCCACACACCATATATTGTCCTCATATCATGGATTCCACACACCATATATTGTCCTCATATCATGGGTTCCACACACCATATATTGTCTTTATATCATGGGTTCCACACACCATATATTGTCTTCATATCATGGGTTCCACACACCATATATTGTCTTCATATCATGGGTTCCACACACCATATATTGTCTTCATATCATGGGTTCCACACACCATATATTGTCTTTATATCATGGGTTCCACACACCATATATTGTCTTCATATCATGGGTTCCACACACCATATATTGTCTTCATGTCATGGGTTCCACACACCATATATTGTCTTCATATCATGGGTTCCACACACCATATATTGCCTTCATATCATGGGTTCCACACACCATATATTGTCTTCATATCATGGGTTCCACACACCATATATTGTCTTCATATCATGGGTTCCACACACCATATATTGTCCTCATATCATGGGTTCCACACACCATATATTGTCCTCATATCATGGGTTCCACAACCATATATTGTCCTCATATCATGGGTTCCACAACCATATATTGTCTTCATGTCATGGGTTCCACTTCATATCTGTTCCACAGATTGTCTTTTTCACCACAATGGGTCGGTGTTGGTACCCATCTTCAGACAATCTCATGAATGTGACAACAACATCTGTGATGTTCAACTCCGCCATAACATCTCCATCAAAGACTGTAAAATATTTTATAGCTGTGTGGCAAATGCGGAATAATATTTATCCGCAAACATTACCATTTTCCTGAGGGTGAGGTAGCCGCTTTCAAGTGAGACATCGTACAGTATCAGGTATATAGAGCTATGAATAATTGTTGACTGTTAGGGCAGGAGAATACTTTTTTTTTACTCTAATGAAGTTGTTTTTAAGCAATGGGTATAGCGTAGGAATGGGTATAATTAGGTTAAATTTATGAATGTTAGGGGTAACTCAAGGTGTCTCATTTTTTCCTTTGAAGACTCGTGTGTGGGGGAACTGTAGTCTGTCTTGACTTCTTAATGGTCCAGGACAAACCTAAATGTAGTCTAAAGTTTCCTCCCTAGGTGTGAGTTAACTGTTAATTGTTCCAGTCACGGTAGTGTGGGTTAACTGTGACTTGTTCTCGTTGTAGTGGAGTGAAAAACATATGCAGAACAAGCTTCCATTGTTACAGTTTTCGCTGTGTTTAGAATTTTATCAAGTAAAGTTCTTTCAAGACGATAAAACTTCACACAGACCGAAACTGTGTCACAATAACAACTTACTCAGAACGAAATTTACTTCTCTTCATCTCGTTATCGTAAATAGTAAAGGTATTTCATTCTTTACTCTTCTCTATAATGCTCATTATTTTTAATATTAACTTTTATATGAACTCTGTTTCGAACGCCTCGTGATCGAGAGACATTACTAATCCCCAGCAACACTTTACACAAAAGTGTTGGATACTTAATTCAGTGTCCTTATATCCCTGTATTTTGTTGCCTCTCGCTGTAAATATGTGATTGGAACAACACATGCTGGCAGCTTCTAGTTAAGATATTTTTGAAGCTATCCCAATGGGAACAACCTCCGCTTTCTCTAGAGAATGGCCTCTGTGTTTCTCGATTCATTTATTAATAGGGTTTAAAGCATAACTACTGCATGACAGTAATTAAAACTGCGTGTAACTAACAAAAATACCTTAATCTCTAAGATAGGCATTAAAACAAACTCTCAGCATATATTCGCAAAGAGAAATACACTTCTCTGTGTACAAGTCTTGTCAAATCCTCCATAGAAAACTGAATGACATGAAGAGAATGGAACAGGTACGCACTTTCATCTAGCAGTCAGAAAACTAAATGAATACGAATCTCATGAATATGATAGTGACAAAAAAAAACTCATCTTTCTCTGGAAAATTAACATTGGGACTGGTTGGTAGGTTGGTTACTGAGACTTAAAGCTGTATTGATTTCAGGAGAGTCCTTAAGGTTGCTTGTCACCTGTTCTCCTGTTTCAGGGATCTCTTAGTGCAAATACACTGAGAGACATACACCACTCGGTGTATATACACTGAGAGACATACACCTCTCGGTGTATATACAATAAGAAGCATACATCTCACTGTATATATGCATTGATAGACTACACCTCGTGGTAGGAACAATCTACTTTCCCAGTCAGACTCTGGGTACAGATATCCACAAGGCATCACAATGTGACGAAAATAACAAATTTTCATTTTCCTTACACCCCACGGGTACATAAATTACTCTACCTAGCGTGACAATTTCCTTGTGCATCAGGGCAGTGATGAGCATGGGAGGGATTTAGGCAATTTTTTTTCGGTGCAGAGCATCTCCCACCGAGGTAGGCTGACCCAAAAGGAAGACACACATTCACCATCATTCTCTTTTAATTTATATTTTAACTATTGAATTACATTACAGTGGTACCTCGAGTTTCGAACAGCTCCCAACTCGAACAATTATGTAAGTGTATTTATGTAAGTGCTTTTGTAAGTGTATTTTTGGGGGTCTGAAACGTATTATTTTAATTTACATTATTCCTTTTAGGAACAAATTCGTTCGGTATTGACACTCGAACAGCCTTCTAGAACGAATTAAATTCGTATCCCGAGTCACAATCCTCGGGTTACGAACTGAATTAGTTCGAGAAGGCTGTTTGAGTGCCGATACCGAACGAATTTGTTCCCATAAGGAATAATGTAAATTAGATTAGTCCGTTTCAGACCCCCAAACATACACTTACAAAAGCACTTACAAAAATACACTTACATAAATATTCAAGTTAGAACCTATTCGTGTGCCGAGGTACCACATATTGTTTTTTAAAACCTCTTCTCATACAGTAGACCCAAAATTGTTAAGCAGTGTGGACTAAATATAGATTAACAATTCAAGGAAAATATTAATCTGCACTTCAGAGGAAAATATTTAATTTTCGATCATTATTATTTGTAGTTGCAGAATATTGTGTGGCAATAACAACAACAAAAGTGGTTATAATTATAACTTTAACATTTAAAAGGGTGGAGGGGTAAGCCATTGGAAGGCCTGTGTCAGATAACCAAAAGCTGCAGCTATGGGTCATCATATGACTAAGATCCGCGTCAGGAGACACTTGTCCTGTTTCCTAACAAACCTAATACCCACATTGTTTGTTGTAGATCGGAAGGAAAAACCACAAGGCGACTCTAGTGGCTAAAGCTCTCGCTTCACACGGCAAGAGTCTGGGTTCAATTCCCAGCCAGGGTGGAAACATTTGGTGCGTTTCTTTACACCGGTTGTCTATGTTCACCCATCAGTAAAATGGGTACCTGGGTGTTAGTGGACTGGTGTGGGTCGCATCCTGGGACAAAACTGACCTAATTTGCGGGAAATGCTCAGCATAACAAGCGGCTCTCTATATAGTAGTATGTCACTGATTACAGCTATGGTCTGTATACGTTGTACATGTACTTGTAGTAAATAGATATTATAAAAGGTTAACAACATCAAGAGATATCTTCCCACAGCTAAATGCAAACTTAATGGAAGCCAAAAATGCTCGGATACAGTTATAATACTCTAGACAGATGATAAGTTGATGGTGTGGGACTAGACATGTCCATCTTTTGTTTACTAATACCTATCTAGAATACAGTAGTGAAGTAGAGAGTTTCAGGGAGTTCCGAAAGTCTAGAAAATACAAGGAATCTGCTCGATTCTGTTGGTTAAGAGACCCTCGGCTCATGGGAAAATTGCGTATCAAAGTTCCTTAAGAAGCTAGGTAAAAAAAAGGGCTAGGTTCTCTTACAGCAGCTAAGTGTTGCAGTTCAAAGGGGTAATGCCTGATGTAATTCAGGCTATAATTTAGGGGTTGAGGTGAAGTATCTTTAAATGTGAGAGTACTAACAGCGGTTGAGGGGGAGTCTCTTACAATGTTATATTCAGCATGGTGGTGTCTGTTTCCTGGTATACATTATGGTAGTGTCTCATGGTATATTTATCATGGTAGTGTCTGTCTCATGGTATATTTAGCATGGTAGTATTTGTCTCATGGTATACACCAAAGTAGTGTGTGTCTCATGGTATATTCAGCATGGTATTGTCTGTCTCCCGGCATATTCAGCATGGTAGTGTGTGTCTCCCGGCATATTCAGCATGGCAGTGTTTGTCTCCCGGTATATTCAGCATGGTAGTGTGTGTCTCCCGGTATATTCAGCATGGTAGTGTGTGTCTCCCGGCATATTCAGCATGGTAGTGTGTGTCTCCCGGTATATTCAGCATGGTAGTGTGTGTCTCCCGGTATATTCAGCATGGTAGTGTGTGTCTCCTGGTATATTCAGCATGGTAGTGTGTGTCTCCCGGTATATTCAGCATGGCAGTGTGTGTCTCCCGGTATATTCAGCATGGTAGTGTCTCCCGGTATATTCAGCATGGTAGTGTGTGTCTCCCGGTATATTCAGCATGGTAGTGTGTGTCTCCCGGTATATTCAGCATGGTAGTGTGTGTCTCCCGGTATATTCAGCATGGTAGTGTGTCTCCCGGTATATTCAGCATGGTAGTGTGTGTCTCCCGGCATATTCAGCATGGTAGTGTGTGTCTCCCGGTATATTCAGCATGGTAGTGTGTGTCTCCCGGTATATTCAGCATGGTAGTGTGTGTCTCCCGGCATATTCAGCATGGTAGTGTGTGTCTCATGGTATATTCAGCATGGTAGTGTCTGTCTCCCACTATATTCAGCATAGTAGTGTCTGTCTCCTGGTATATTCAGCATGGTATTGTCTGTCTCCCGGCATATTCAGCATGGTACTGTGTGTCTCCCGGTATATTCAGCATGGTAGTGTCTGTCTCCTGGTATATTCAGTATGGTAGTATCTGTCTCCCGGTATATTCAGCATGGTAGTGTGTGTCTCCCGGTATATTCAGCATGGTAGTGTGTGTCTCCCGGTATATTCAGCATGGCAGTGTGTGTCTCCCGGTATATTCAGCATGGTAGTGTGTGTCTCCCGGCATATTCAGCATGGTAGTGTCTCCCGGTATATTCAGCATGGTAGTGTCTCCCGGTATATTCAGCATGGTAGTGTCTGTCTCCTGGTATATTCAGTATGGTAGTATCTGTCTCCCGGTATATTCAGCATGGCAGTGTGTGTCTCCCGGTATATTCAGCATGGCAGTGTGTGTCTCCCGGTATATTCAGCATGGTAGTGTGTGTCTCCCGGCATATTCAGCATGGTAGTGTGTCTCCCGGCATATTCAGCATGGTAGTGTGTCTCCCGGCATATTCAGCATGGTAGTGTGTCTCCCGGCATATTCAGCATGGTAGTGTGTCTCCCGGCATATTCAGCATGGTAGTGTGTCTCCCGGCATATTCAGCATGGTAGTGTGTCTCCCGGTATATTCAGCATTGTAGTGTGTGTCTCCCGGTATATTCAGCATGGCAGTGTGTGTCTCCCGGTATATTCAGCATGGCAGTGTGTGTCTCCCGGTATATTCAGCATGGTAGTGTGTGTCTCCCGGTATATTCAGCATGGCAGTGTGTGTCTCCCGGTATATTCAGCATGGTAGTGTGTCTCCCGGCATATTCAGCATGGTAGTGTGTCTCCAGGCATATTCAGCATGGTAGTGTCTGTCTCCTGGTATATTCAGTATGGTAGTATCTGTCTCCCGGTATATTCAGCATGGTAGTGTGTGTCTCCCGGCATATTCAGCATGGTAGTGTGTCTCCCGGCATATTCAGCATGGTAGTGTGTGTCTCCCGGCATATTCAGCATGGTAGTGTGTCTCCCGGCATATTCAGCATGGTAGTGTTTGTCTCCTGGTATATTCAGTATGGTAGTGTCTGTCTCCTGCTATATTCAGTATGGTAGTATCTGTCTCCCGGTATATTCAGCATGGCAGTGTGTGTCTCCCGGTATATTCAGCATGGTAGTGTGTCTCCCGGCATATTCAGCATGGTAGTGTGTCTCCCGGCATATTCAGCATGGTAGTGTGTCTCCCGGCATATTCAGCATGGTAGTGTGTGTCTCCCGGCATATTCAGCATGGTAGTGTGTCTCCCGGCATATTCAGCATGGTAGTGTGTCTCCCGGCATATTCAGCATGGTAGTGTGTGTCTCCCGGCATATTCAGCATGGTAGTGTGTCTCCCGGTATATTCAGCATGGCAGTGTGTGTCTCCCGGTATATTCAGCATGGTAGTGTGTCTCCCGGCATATTCAGCATGGTAGTGTGTCTCCCGGCATATTCAGCATGGCAGTGTGTGTCTCCCGGTATATTCAGCATGGCAGTGTGTGTCTCCCGGTATATTCAGCATGGTAGTGTGTCTCCCGGCATATTCAGCATGGCAAAGTGTGCATCCCGGTACCTTCACCTCGCTACACTACTTCTTCTTGTGGTCTTACAAGTCTATAAAGCATGTGTAACTTCAGGTTAATGGCCCGAGTTTTTAATGGAGTATTACTCACCAAAGTTGCTCTTTAAATCTTAAGATTCATTTTTATGACGTAAGTTAAATCTCAGAGCAATCTGAGCCCCTTTGGACTTGATTTATGGGTGTAACGTGCAGTATGTATTGTGTAATGTAGAATATCTTGTATGTAGAGTATTACCCAAATGTGTTTCGGTGATTACTATAAAATCGATGTTGTAATTTCAATTTTGGTCCCATGACAACGACTATTTTTATATAATGAGAATGTTGTTCTAGTCAATTCCTTGTTCTATTTGTTTTCCCGCTTTTGATTAATCATTATCCAATGTTTTTAAAAGTTTTTATCTTTTAACTTCATATTCATTAATAACTGTTATTTTGAAAATCTATGGTACCCCCAACCCATCTTTTTCACACGCACATAATCATATCTCTAACTTGCCTTAGTTTAAAGACCGATACACTGCAGGAACAGCCTCCTCGATCGAACTAGCTAGTCCTGCTACACCTGCTTTAGACAGATGCACCCCCTTCCCCACATCACAAACAGACATATCATTTCTGCTGCAAAATGGTCCCTCTTGGCAACATATGGTACTGCAATGTCCTTCCAGTACGTGTCCAAGCAACAGTTAACATCACTTGTTCTAAACAACCATTAATTTGCCGAAACCCTTATTCATATATGCATAAATAATGCACAGTTGATTGGTTAATTATATTTAAAGCCTATCTACTACACGATGGTCATTAAGGCTGCATATAACCTGTTTACCACCAGTCAAGAACGTGTAATATATGGTTAAAGAAAACTTTAAGTGTATATACACTGAGAGACATACACCTCTCAGTGTACAGTATGTGTCCTGACACAGAATGCAATTTAAGGAAATTTTATTAACGTCAACGTTTCACCTGTACACAAGGCTTTTAAAAGGCAATGTAAGTGGGAAAGATACACTGATGTCAGCGTGGAGCAAAAATTGGAGAAAGATTTACTTCGATGGTCACAACGATATGCTTCGTTCAGAGGGTGTATTACCAGAGGCGTGGTTAATTTTAAATTGCCTTTGTAAAGAACCCAAGAAATGAACACTGAAGTAGGCCTATTGGGCAATACTAATTACATCCAACTCTCACCCAACCACACCCCCTCGTGAACCCATCTAATCTATATTTAAAGTTACCCACTGTTCTAACTTCAGTGACGCTACCTGGGTTTTTTTCCAGTGTAAAACTGAATCTTTCTTATATCCTATATCCTTTCCAAATATAAATTTCTTGTCCTTGAATCCATTGCTGCGAATCCTGTCTGAGTTGCAAACATTCAACACGCTATTTATATCCCTTTTATTTATTCCTGTTTTTCATTTGTCCGCTTCTGTCATACCTCTCCCAATTCTACGACTTTCCAGAGTATGCAAATTCTGTGCCTTCAGTCTATCTTCGTAGGATTGAGATGCAAGGGATCAACTTCGTCAACCTTCTCTATACATTTTCCAGCGCATTTATGACCATTACACAAATAATCTGCACATTGGACAGAGAGGAGCTTACGACGACGTTTCGGTCCGACCCGGACCATTTACAAAGTCAGGACCCACGTCAGGAAACAGGACAAGTGTTTCCAGACGCGGGTCATAGCCATATGATGACCCAAAGCTGGAGCTTTTGGCCATCTCACAGAGGACTTCCGCTGGCTTACCACTCCACCCTTTTAAAAATCATGGTTATGGTATAACATTAGGAGTATATACTGGGTATATACAAAGCGGGAGCTGGTTGTCCAACTCACCTATATATACATACACCGGCTCTCTTTTTTGTATTAGTGTGACTGTAAACGATTCAAGTCGGACTTTAATGTCGTCAAACGCTTCTCTCTCCTATGTGGGTTATTTGTGTATTGTTCCAGTCACGGTATTGTGCCTTTGTGATCTTTATTTATATCTAATCTTTATTCTGGTGACTGGAGCCGAACATTGTAATCTAAATAAGGCGTTTCCAGGAATATGTAACTCAAACATGCCATTACAACTTCTGTTATTTATATTGATATGAAGCAAAGAATTCTAGTTTTGAACAATAATGTTGAAGGATGTGATAAAGGTAAGCGGCTTCTTAACACTTTCTCTTTTATATGTACCTTTCTCTAATGATTAGTTTGGTCTTTGTTCATTTTATTTTGGGTGTCCCGTAGCTCGTTTGGTATCGTACTCAGGTCACACATTGAGGTCCGGGGGTTGATCCCCGGTACGGGTAAAAGCATTAGGACGTGTTTCCTTAAGACACCTGCTGTCCATGCTCACCTAGCAGTAAAATGGGTACCTGGGTGTTAGTGGACTGGTGTGGGTTACATCCTGGGACAAAATTAACCTAATTTACCCGAAATGCCTACAAAACAAGGGCTATGCTCTGTATACCTTGTACATGTAATTGTAGAAATAAAAATTATTATTATTAGTAGTAGTAGTAGTCGTAGTTGTAGTAGTAGTAGTAGTAGTAGTATCAAGTGCTTACGAATGAAAGAAATCACCAGACAGCATAACTGCAACGAGGTTGGACAGGTATTTGAGATGACGAGATGATGCAGCTGTGTGTGAATTCTACCTGCTTAGCATGGGCCAAGAGGCCTTCTGCAGTTCTACACCGTTCTTATGTTGCGTGAATGAAGGTGTCCAGCACCAGTATATTTCAAACTGTTTATTATAGAAGCTCATTTGCATCCCTGTACGTTGACGGATGTGGTTAGTATTTCTCAGACACATTTTATCTCAAAGCAACAGTTTGTGTTCTCTTTACATATTGTTATTATTCGTGTACCATTTATTGTTATATCGTTCTTCCTGTATACACAAATAACTCGTACGTATGAGAGAGAAGCTTACGACGACATTTCGGTCCGACTCGGACCATTTACACAGTGTGACTTTGTAAATGGTCCAAGTCGAACCGAAACGTCGTCGTAAGCTCCTTTCTCCCATGTGCGGGTTATTTTTATATTGTTCCAGTCACGGTATTGTGCCTTTCTGTTATTTATTCTTGTATCTCCGTGTATTTTTTCCAGCCATTGTTAGCATGGGAACAAATACAGTCTTAGTAAAAGTTGTTAGACCTGTCTAGGTTAATAGGCCTATGGAAGTTGTTAGACCTGTGGCCGTTGTTAGTCCTCTGAGGGGTTACTAGGTGTGTCGACGTTAGTTTGCACCTCGTTAATGAATTTACGACAGTGAGAATGACGCTGTTCAATTATATAGATTGAAGTTGCACACATCACTTACCTAAACGGCTCATGAACGGGATGCAATAAAAGTATCGTTAAATTTTATGATTTTTCTCTGTAAACACGTTAACCTTTCAGTTCAGGAAATTATTGAAGTGAATCCGTTATGGAAAACTGGGGGTAATAATAGTTAAGACTGAGTATACTACAAACTCTAATCACACAATAGAGCGGAAAAGTAATGTGAAGGACCTGGGAGCCGTAATGTCTGAGGATCTCACCTTCAAGGATCACAATAGTGTCACGATCACATCTGCGAGGAAAATGATAGGGTGGATAATGAGAACATTTCAAGACAAGAGATGCCAGGCCATTGATGATCGTTTTTAAATCACTTGTTCTCTCTAGGCTGGAATACTGCTGTACATTAACATCCCCATTCAAAGCAGGTGAAATTGCAGATCTAGAGAGTGTACAGAGATCCTTTACTGCACTTATAAGTTCCATCAAACACCGTAACTACTGGAATCGCTTGGAAGTACTCGACTTGTACTCACTGGAGCGCAGGCGAGAGAGATATATCATAATCTACACCTGACAGATTCTGGAGGGATTGGTCCCTAATATGCACACAGAAATCACTCCATACGAAAGCAAAAGACTTAGCAGGCGATGCAACATACCCCTAGTGAAAAGTAGGGGGGCTATTGGTACACTAAGAGAAAACACAGCAGCCTACATGATATATTTCTCACTGCCTCTGAGATATGGAATCTCTTTTGGACGCCTCTGTCTCTGACAAACACGTATACAAATCTGCATTATTTATTCCCTTGCAAAATGGAGCATAACACATCTTCTAACTACTGCAATCTCTCCTGGCAAAGCATCTGTTGCTCTGAACAAAGTGACAAAGATACGTGTGGCCCTTAGGAACACCTGCTGTGTTTACCTGACATGTGTCTTGTCATACTCTGAGAAATAACTAAAGTTTCGTCTTTTTAAGACCTGAGATTGTGTTAGATTTAAAGACTTTCTGCTGCAAGTGGGTCTTTAAAGGCTGCAATTCACATGTGTACTGCCATCAGGAATATTTTAACTCTGAGGTTATGTAAAGTTTGTCAGGAAAGAGGACAAGTGCTTCCTGACGTGGTTCTTAGATGATGACCCGCAGCTGGGGGTTTTGGTCATCTGACCGAGGCCTTCCACTGGCTTATCTCTCCACCCTTTTAAAAATTATTGTTATGATTATGACCATGAGATCGTAGATATGTCCTGAGAGATACTTCACGGGGAATATACACCAAGAGATACACACCTCTCGGTGTATATAAATCGAGAGATACACACCTCTCGGTGTATATAAATCGAGAGATACAAACCTCTCGGTGTATATAAATCGAGAGATACACACCTCTCGGTGTATATAAATCGAGAGATACACACCTCTCGGTGTATATAAATCGAGAGATACACACCTCTCGGTGTATATAAATCGAGAGATACACACCTCTCGGGGTATATAAATCGAGAGATACACACCTCTCGGTGTATATAAATCGAGAGATACACACCTCTCGGTGTATATAAATCGAGAGATACACACCTCTCGGTGTATATAAAACGAGAGATACACTCCTCTCGGTGTATATAAATCGAGAGATACACACCTCTCGGTGTATATAAATCGAGAGATACACACCTCTCGGTGTATATAAATCGAGAGATACACACCTCTCGGTGTATATAAATCGAGAGATACACACCTCTCGGTGTATATAAATCGAGAGATACACACCTCTCGGTGTATATAAATCGAGAGATACACACCTCTCGGGGTATATAAATCGAGAGATACCTCTCGGTGTATATAAATCGAGAGATACACACCTCTCGGTGTATATAAATCGAGAGATACACACCTCTCGGGGTATATAAATCGAGAGATACACACCTCTCGGGGTATATAAATCGAGAGATGCACACCTCTCGGTGTATATAAATCGAGAGATGCACACCTCTCGGGGTATATAAATCGAGAGATACACACCTCTCGGGGTATATAAATCGAGAGATGCACACCTCTCGGGGTATATAAATCGAGAGATACACACCTCTCGGGGTATATAAATCGAGAGATACACACCTCTCGGGGTATATAAATCGAGAGATACACACCTCTCGGGGTATATAAATCGAGAGATACACACCTCTCGGGGTATATAAATCGAGAGATACACACCTCTCGGGGTATATAAATCGAGAGATACACACCTCTCGGGGTATATAAATCGAGAGATACACACCTCTCGGGGTATATAAATCGAGAGATACACACCTCTCGGGGTATATAAATCGAGAGATACACACCTCTCGGGGTATATAAATCGAGAGATACCTCTCGGGGTATATAAATCGAGAGATACACACCTCTCGGGGTATATAAATCGAGAGATACACACCTCTCGGGGTATATAAATCGAGAGATACACACCTCTCGGGGTATATAAATCGAGAGATACACACCTCTCGGGGTATATAAATCGAGAGATACACACCTCTCGGGGTATATAAATCGAGAGATACACACCTCTCGGGGTATATAAATCGAGAGATACACACCTCTCGGGGTATATAAATCGAGAGATACACACCTCTCGGGGTATATAAATCGAGAGATACACACCTCTCGGGGTATATAAATCGAGAGATACACACCTCTCGGTGTATATAAATCGAGAGATACACACCTCTCGGGGTATATAAATCGAGAGATACACACCTCTCGGGGTATATAAATCGAGAGATACACACCTCTCGGGGTATATAAATCGAGAGATACACACCTCTCGGGGTATATAAATCGAGAGATACACACCTCTCGGGGTATATAAATCGAGAGATACACACCTCTCGGGGTATATAAATCGAGAGATACACACCTCTCGGTGTATATAAATCGAGAGATACACACCTCTCGGTGTATATAAATCGAGAGATACACACCTCTCGGTGTATATAAATCGAGAGATACACACCTCTCGGTGTATATAAATCGAGAGATACACACCTCTCGGGGTATATAAATCGAGAGATACACACCTCTCGGGGTATATAAATCGAGAGATACACACCTCTCGGGGTATATAAATCGAGAGATACACACCTCTCGGTGTATATAAATCGAGAGATACACACCTCTCGGTGTATATAAATCGAGAGATACACACCTCTCGGTGTATATAAATCGAGAGATACACACCTCTCGGTGTATATAAATCGAGAGATACACACCTCTCGGGGTATATAAATCGAGAGATACACACCTCTCGGTGTATATAAATCGAGAGATACACACCTCTCGGTGTATATAAATCGAGAGATACACACCTCTCGGTGTATATAAATCGAGAGATACACTCCTCTCGGTGTATATAAATCGAGAGATACACACCTCTCGGTGTATATAAATCGAGAGATACACACCTCTCGGTGTATATAAATCGAGAGATACACACCTCTCGGGGTATATAAATCGAGAGATACACACCTCTCGGTGTATATAAATCGAGAGATACACACCTCTCGGTGTATATAAATCGAGAGATACACACCTCTCGGTGTATATAAATCGAGAGATACACACCTCTCGGGGTATATAAATCGAGAGATACACACCTCTCGGTGTATATAAATCGAGAGATACACACCTCTCGGTGTATATAAATCGAGAGATACACACCTCTCGGGGTATATAAATCGAGAGATACACACCTCTCGGGGTATATAAATCGAGAGATGCACACCTCTCGGTGTATATAAATCGAGAGATGCACACCTCTCGGGGTATATAAATCGAGAGATACACACCTCTCGGGGTATATAAATCGAGAGATGCACACCTCTCGGGGTATATAAATCGAGAGATACACACCTCTCGGGGTATATAAATCGAGAGATACACACCTCTCGGGGTATATAAATCGAGAGATACACACCTCTCGGGGTATATAAATCGAGAGATACACACCTCTCGGGGTATATAAATCGAGAGATACACACCTCTCGGGGTATATAAATCGAGAGATACACACCTCTCGGGGTATATAAATCGAGAGATACACACCTCTCGGGGTATATAAATCGAGAGATACACACCTCTCGGTGTATATTCATTGCCAGCATAAAAGAATAGTAAAACTATATTTTATCTCGGTATGATTCTATGTACTTGAACAAGTACATGTACTTGAACAAGTACATGTACTTGAACAAGTACATGTACTTGAACAAGTACATGTACTTGAACAAGTACATGTACTTGAACAAGTACATGTTCGTATAATGTTTCTAGATTGAGAGATTATCATGCAACATGCTCTAGAAAAGTAGCTAGTTGTTCCACACTGTTCCACACTGTTCCACACTGTTCCACACTGTTCCACACTGTTTCACAATGTTCCACACTGTTCCACACTGTTCCACACTGTTCCACACTGTTCCACACTGTTCCACACTGTTTCACAATGTTCCACACTGTTCCACACTGTTCCACACTGTTCCACAATGTTCCACAATGTTCCACACTGTTCCACACTGTTCCACACTGTTCCACACTGTTCCACACTGTTTCACAATGTTCCACACTGTTCCACACTGTTCCACACTGTTCCACAATGTTCCACAATGTTCCACACTGTTCCACACTGTTCCACACTGTTCCACACTGTTCCACACTGTTCCACAATGTTCCACAATGTTCTACACCGTTCCACACTGTTCCTCACTGTTCCACACTGTTCCACAATGTTCCACACTGTTCCACACTGTTCCACACTGTTCCACAATGTTCCACACTGTTCCACAATGTTCCACACTGTTCCACACTGTTCCACACTGTTCCACACTGTTCCACACTGTTCCACACTGTTCCACACTGTTCCACAATGTTCCACAATGTTCCACACTGTTCCACAATGTTCCACACTGTTCCACAATGTTCCACACTGTTCCACACTGTTCCACACTGTTCCACAATGTTCCACACTGTTCCACACTGTTCCACAATGTTCCACACTGTTCCACACTGTTCCACACTGTTCCACACTGTTCCATCTTGTACCACTCAGAATGTTCTTCGAGAGAAAGAACTTCTGAGCTATTTAGTTCTCTGTGGAATGAACTACCCTTAAAAGAAGGGGCTCTTGATGCTGGTGAAGGGGTCTTGATGCTGGTAAAGGGGTCTTGATGCTGGTGAAGGGGTCTTGATGCTGGTGAAGGGGTCTTGATGCTGGTTAAGGTGTCTTGATGCTGGTGAAGGGGTCTTGATGCTGGTGAAGGGGTCTTGATGCTGGTGAAGGGTCTTGATGCTGTGGAAGAGATCTTGATGCTGATGAAGGGATCTTGATACTGGTGAAGGGATCTTGATGCTGGTGAAGAGGTCTTGACACTGGGGAAGAGGTTTTGATGCTGTGGAAGGGGTCTTGATGCTGGGGAAGAGGTTTTGATGCTGATGAAGGGATCTTGATGCTGGTGAAGGGGCCTTGATGCTGGTGAAGGGATCTTGATGATGGTGAAGGGATCTTGATGCTGGTGAAGGGGTCTTGATGCTGATGAAGGTATCTTGATGCTGGGGAAGGGGTCTTGATGCTGGGGAAGGGATCTTGATGCTGGGGAAGGGGTCTTGATGCTGGGGAAGGGGTCTTGATGCTGATGAAGGGGTCTTGATGCTGGTGAAGGGATCTTGATGCTGGAGAAGGGGTCTTGATGCTGGGGAAGAGATCTTGATGCTGGTGAAGACATCATGATGCTGGTGAAGACATCATGATGCTGGTGAAGGGATCTTGATGCTGGTGAAGGGGTCTTGATGCTGGTGAAGGGGTCTTGATGCTGGGGAAGGGATCTTGATGCTGGGGAAGGGGTCTTGATGCTGGGGAAGGGATCTTGATGCTGGTGAAGGAATCTTGATGCTGGGGAAGGGATCTTGATTATGGGGAAGGAATTTTGATGCTGGTAAAGGGATCTTGATGCTGGTGAAGGGATCTTGATGCTGGTGAAGGGGTCTTGATGCTGGTGAAGGGATCTTGATGCTTGGGAAGGGATCTTGATTCTGGGGAAGGAATTTTGAAGCTGTTGAAGGGGTATTGATGCTGGTGAAGTTGTCTTGATGCTGGTGAATGGACCTTGATGCTGGGAAAGGGACCTTGATGCTGGTGAAGGGATCTTGATGCTGGTGAAGGGGTCTTGATGCTGGGGAAGGGTCTTGATGCTGGTGAAGGGATCTTGATGCTGGTGAAGGGATCTTGATGCTGGTGAAGGGGTCTTGATGCTGGGAAGGGGTCTTGATGCTGGTGAAGGGATCTTCATGCTGGTGAAGGGACCTTGACGCTGGTGAACGGGTCTTGATGATGGTGAAGGGATCTTGATGCTGAGGAAGGGATCTTGATACTGGTGAAGGATCTTGATGCTGGTGAAGGGATCTTGATGCTGGTGAAGGGATCTTGATGCTGGTGAAGGGATCTTGATGCTGGGGAAGGGGTCTTGATGCTGGTGAAGGTATCTTGATGCTCGTGAAAAGATCTTGATGCTGGTGAAGGGGTCTTGATGCTGGTGAAGGGTCTTGATGCTGGTGAAGGGATCTTGATGCTGGTGAAGGGGTCTTGATGCTGGTGAAGGGATCTTGATGCTGGGGAAGGGGTCTTGATGCTGGTGAAGGGGTCTTGATACTGGTGAAGGATCTTGATGCTGGGAAGGGTCTTGATGCTGGTGAAGGGGTTATGATGCTGGTGAAGGATCTTGATGCTGGTTAAGGGATCTTGATGCTGGTAAAGGGGTCTTGATGCCGATGAAGGGGTCTTCATGCTGGTGAAGGGATCTTGATGCCGGTGAAGGGATCTTGATGCTGGTGAAAGGATCTTGATGCTGGGAAAGGGGTCTTGATGCTGGTGAAGGGGTCTTGATGTGGTATTACTAGTTGTGGTGGTAGTAGTAGTTGTGGTAGTAGTAGTTGTGGTGGTAGTAGTAGTTTTGGTGGTAGTAGTAGTTTTGGTAGTAGTAGTTGTGGTGGTAGTAGTAGTTGTGGTGGTAGTAGTAGTTGTGGTAGTAGTAGTTGTAGTGGTAGTAGTAGTTGTGGTAGTAGTAGTTGTGGTGATAGTTGTGGTAGTAGTAGTTGTATTGATAGTAGTAGTTGTGGTGGTAGTAGTTGTGGTAGTACTAGTTGTGGTGGTAGTAGCAGTTGTAGAAAATGGTTATAACTTTGACCATAATTTTTGAAGGGGTGGACCGGTAAGCCAGCGGAAGGCGTCGGTCAGATGACCAAAAGCTCCAACGGCGAGTCGTCATGTGACTAGGATCCGCGTCAGGAAACACTTGTCCTGATTCCTGACAAACCTGACCTGAGTAGCAGTTGTATCACTAATAATAATAATTATAATTATAATGATATAACATTGCTTTTACAATTATGCAACTTAAACACACACACACACACACACACACACACACACACACACACACACACACACACACACACACACACACACACACACACACACACACACTAGAACTGTGTCAGGCAGTGTGAGGACAGTCAGTAAAGTGTATAACTCAATTAAACATGCACTTCAAAGGTAAAAATACTTAATGAACAGCTCGCTGTAATACAGAGAGGCAAATATAATTTGTAAATAGGAAACAATAAATTACTTTTTTTTTGTTTTTTAAGCGAATTCAGTGCATTGTCGAGCGTTGTATTCATTATACAGTATTGATGTTGTATAATTATTTATCAATTCGGCTGTATTTATATATATTTCTGGTTATTTTGCTTCTACCTTGAATTTTTACACAGGTTGTATATTGAAAGGTGTGTGTGTGTGTGTGTGTGTGTCTATTTGTTAGTCATATCATGATTCACAGCTGGAGCTTTTGGTCATCTGACCGACGACTTCCGCTGGCATACCAGTCCACATCTTAAAAAATTATTATGATTTTAACTATAAATATTCTGTTTTAGGGGTTATGTTTATCTTAATGGTCCTGGTAGAGTAGATAGGCATAAAACGCTATTAACTACAAGTGGTTTTCTTCGCTCCAATCTTATTATGATACGTAAACACATTGTAACCTTTGCAAAGAGATATATTTTTTATTTATTTATTTATTTATTTATTTAAGGAACCTTCCTTGAGGGGGAAGTTCGCATCCTGAAATTTCTTTCGTATCCTGAAGCAAAAAAATCGACCAAACGATGGTTCGTATCATGAGAAATTCGCATGGTGAGGCGTTCGTAACCCGAGATTCCATTGTATATATGTTTCTAAGTGTCTCAGTTGTTATTCTCACATCTGACGTTCTTCCTGTTATTGTTCTGAGTATTGATGTTCTCCCTAGGTGTTATGCAGGGTTCTCCATGACATCGTATGTACATATTAGTGGGGAAGTGTGCCATATTAATATGAATATTGTAGTTGTAAGGAATAATTTTATAATTCATAATGTGCTTTTGGAGGTACTGTAAAGTACTCTTAACTATAATTATAAAGAATGGAGTTAGTGATTTATTTTCCAAGGATGTTTGGGTACGCAGAGTAAGCGTGGGGGAGGAGGTCACGTGACGTTAGGATGGCGGTAGAAGCTGGCGTCGGAGATGCTGTATATTTTAAGTTAAGTTTGCAATAATACACTCATTCTGTTTATCCAATTCAAGCCATAGGCTTTCATATGGCTTACCTGTATGTTAACCCAGGCTCTGACATGGTCAGGGTGCTGTGGGATGAGTGATGAAGTAAGAGGTTTGTGGTGTCATGACGGCCTGACGCTGACGAAGCCTAGTGTTATGGTGGCTGAACCTCCAGCCAGCTGTGTGTACCTTCATTTGGGCGTGTAAAATTAAGGTTTTTATGTTATGGTGATTAAATAGATATATTTTCCTATTTGGGATTTTTGCCTAACCCTCTGTTAACCAACCCCTTGAAGTAACACATACTGGTTTAGCGCTTTCTGTTTTTTAACTGGGATAGCCCGGGGTGGCCGGTTTGGGCTTGAGATGTGTGTAACTTTTACCTTTGCCCTTAGACCAGGCTCAAGCCCCCAGCTATCCCACATTTTTGCGTAACACTAGGCCTAAGAGTTTTAAAACACCCTTAAGTTGCAAAATGAAGTCAAAGACAGAATAAATTTTTAAGTAAGACGTGTAGATTACACTTTTTTTTAAAAGCCATTAAAGAATATATGGTAAACGTGAGAACATGTATACTGAGTGAGGACCGTAGGAGGCTAGTTAATGGGGGCTTCTATGACTTCACGAGAGTCATTAGGGCTGCATGTTACCTAGTCACTGTGAGGGAAAAGTTCAATAGATAGGAGTAGCGAGGGAGTATATAGTAACAACAGTTTCATTGCCGGCTACTTGTTAAGGTAGGGTAAGTCAAGCTCCCGCTATTCCCGCCTTTTTCCCCCCACCACTAAAGTGATAGTTTGACTGCCGGCTGCTTGTTAAGGTAGGGTCAGTCTAGCTCCCGCTATCCCTTCCCCTCCTTCTTCCCCCCCCCCGAAAGGTGACGTGTGGGGCTCCGGTCCAAACAGTAATCACTAGACTCACAGCTCCCAGCACTACTGTAAGTACATGCCTGCCTTGTATTCTAGTGGAGTTATTGGTTGAAAGCTTCACTTTTGACCAATAATAAACTTAGTCCTTTCGGTCTTGCTCTAAGTTGACTGTTGTAATAATCACCACATCTTTTAGGTATTGTACTTATCATGGAGAGTGATTATTTAAGCAGTGGGTAAGCTGTCTATCTTTCCAGCTTGGATGACAGAGAGAGTCACCTGCCAATCAACGAGTAGAACTGATGGAGATGGACTAACGTCCTGAGACTCCCCCTTTTTGGATTTAATTACCTGTGCACCTGTACGAAATTGCAGGACGTAACCCTTCATGATTGCAGTGGTAAAGATCCTGCTTTCCTGTCATCGGGACATAATACTCACGGCTATACTGTGAAGAACTAGCCAGTGGGTTGTAATCAACACCTGCGACCCCCCCCCCCATCATCAGCAACGGCTACGATTTCAACAACAGTGTCACCAACACCAGACACCCCTATATATATTAGCGTTGAATTCAGTTATCATTTATATTTTTCATTTTTCATTTTCTTTAATGTAGGATTAATATTTCATATTTAAGTGTTTTATATTTTCTATATAATAAAGTGTTTATATTTGTCTGTTATTATTTCTTTTTCTATTCATTAATTTTCTTGAGGAGGAGCCAGCCTTGGTAATACTGTCTGAAGTTGTTACAGGGCTGAGCTGTATAGCCCTTGTGGCTTAGCGCTTCTTTTTGATTATAATAATAATACAGGGCTGAGTAAGCCTTCACAGTCACCACCAGCCAAGAATACTTTAATACCTAGTGTACATACATAGACATAAACCATAACACGGGTGGGGATAGAACTTGCGATCAGAGAGTCTTATTGTGGCTAGCTGGTCCAGTGGCTAACGCGACGGTCTGGAGTTTTGAGACACTCTGATCGCGGGTTCTATCCCCGCCCGTGGTATGGTTTGTTTGCAATCGTGTCATTACGATTTTGTGAGACATAGAGAGACACACACCTCTTGGTGACGTCAGCAGTTCACAACTGACTCGTGATTATGGGAGGAAATTGTAAATATCATTTAGTACTGTTTTCGGCACTGTTGAAGACAGTGCTTCTACGTTACGTGTTCCTGTTTCGTACTGTTTTTAGCACTGTTGAAGACAGTGTTTCTTCTGTGGCGTGTTCTTATTTCGTACTGTTTTCGACACTGTTGAAGACAATGTTTCTGCCGTTACGTGTTCTTATTTCGTACTGTTTTTAGCACTGTTGAAGGCAGTATTTCTACTGTTGCGTGTTCTTATTTCGTACTGTTTTCGACACTGTTGAAGACAGTGTTTCTACTGTTGCGTGTTCTTATTTCGTACTGTTCTCAACACTGTTGAGGACAGACAGTGTTTCTACCGTTGTGTTCTGTACCAGGGTTCTTCTGTTAGTTCCACCTCACTTCCCTAGGCATGTTAAAACCATTTTTTCAGTTAAAACCCCTCCTCACCTCCCTACTGTTGAACGACCCACACCAGGGATCAGCATGTGTCCTGACCCTCAGAGACACAACTGTGTCGTCTCTCCTGGACACATACTGGTTCATGTATTGATCTTTCCATCTGCCCGGCTACTGTCGTTCTCAACATTCAATGGTCAGTCTTCCAAGATTTATGTGACATCGATGACTCTCCTATTGTTCTATTGCCCTTTTTTTTACCTTTATATTTGACATCTGAGAAAACAGTTGGATAGTGTTGACTGGTCACTGTGGACATCGCTTAAAAAAATTTTTTTAAGGGAACCCAGAGCCTCGGGAAAGGGAATAAAAAGGCTTCAGGGAAGAATATTTGGATTTCTTCCTGAAGTCATTTAAATATTTCACTTCCCCTACCACCCCAAATTGTCATTCTTGTTTACCAATAGGTATATTTTATTACATAATATGGCACAAAAGACTTAAAAATATGCAGTGGAGCCCCGAGTTTCGGCCATAATTCGTTCCAGAAGGCCGTTCGAGTGTCGTTACCGAACGAATTTATTCCCATAAGGAAAATTGTAAATTAGATTAGTCTATTTTAGACCCCCAAAAATACACTTACAAAGCACTTACAATAATACACGTACATAAGTGTTTAATGAGGTTTGAGAGATATATTTTAAGTACATATTGTTATGTGTTTATCACAGATTATAATGGGAAAAAAAATCGTACAACTCATCAGCTCCGGGGCGCCTGCCCAAAATTTTGGTAGGCTTTTCATATTTGAGAAAATGTGGTATATTATCGCATGCATGTAACTAATTTAAATTTTAAAAGAGGTGGAGTGGTAAGCCAGTGGAAGGCCTCGGTCAAATGACCAAAAACCTCAGCTGTGGGTCATATGACTAAGACCCGCGTCAGGGAACACTTGTCCTATTTCATAATGAACCTAACCAAATCTAACCTTACTTTACCTAACCTAACCTAAACTAAACTAACCTAATCTTGCCTAACTTAACCTAACGAACCTAACCTAACCTAACCTAAAGTATTGTTATTAGTCCTGACCCCCAAACATACATGGATTGGTCGCATTCACACAGCCGTCACACACAGCCGGTGGGGTGAGAAAACATTACACTTCATCCAGGGAAGGGCGAGGACAACTGCAATTCCTCGGTTATCGACTGCTCTTCGTCTGTCCCCGCTTCCTCGCTCACCGACTGCTCTTCGTCTGTCCCCGCTTCCTCGCTCACCGACTGCTCTTCGTCTGTCCCCGCTTCCTCGCTCACCCACTTGTGGGTCTTACCTGTGAGTCTCTTCGTTCGTTCGTTGAATTAATACCACTCGACATCGTGTGGCTAAAATCACTAGCTACCTTAACACAGGCACAAAGTGGCAGGGTCACTTACCAACACCTTTAAAATCCACCAAAGTGGTCAGGCCACTTAACTTCTCTTACCTATCTCTTCCGGTCCGCCCGGCATCCTTTTCCTCGCTGCTCCGTCCTCTCCTATTCTTGCCATCGGCATCTTCACATTAATCATAACAGAAGTATATTACGTATCTTTTGATGTATAGTACTAAATGGCTATAATTATCATAATTCTTAAAGGAGTGAGCCAGTGGAAGGCTTCGGTCATATGACCAAAAGTTCCAGCTCTGGGTTTTCATATAACTAAGACTCTCGTCAGGAAACACTTGTCCTGTTTCCTGACAAACTTTGTCTTATTCTTCTCTTGATGAGTATACTGGGACCAGCAGTGCATGTATACTGTGAGCAGTAGTGCATGTATACTGTGAGCAGTAGTGCATGTATACTGGGAGCAGTAGTGCATGTATACTGTGACCAGCAGTGCATGTATACTGGGAGCAGTAGTGCATGTATACTGTGAGCAGTAGTGCATGTATACTGGGAGCAGTAGTGCATGTATACTGTGAGCAGCAGTGCATGTATACTGTGAGCAGCAGTGCATGTATACTGGGAGCAGCAGTGCATGTATACTGGGAGCAGCAGTGCATGTATACTGTGAGCAGCAGTGCATGTATACTGTGAGCAGTAGTGCATGTATACTGTGAGCAGTAGTGCATGTATACTGGGAGCAGCAGTGCATGTATACTGGGAGCAGCAGTGCATGTATACTGGGAGTAGCAGTGCATGTATACTGGGAGCAGTAATGTGTACTGGGAGCAGTAATGTGTACTGGGAGCAGTAATGTGTACTGGGAGCAGCAGTGCATGTATACTGTGAGCAGCAGTGCATGTATACTGGGAGCAGCAGTGCATGTATACTGTGAGCAGTAGTGCATGTATACTGTGAGCAGCAGTGCATGTATACTGCGAGCAGCAGTGCATGTATACTGGGAGCAGTAGTGCATGTATACTGGGAGCAGCAGTGCATGTATACTGGGAGCAGCAGTGCATGTATACTGTGAGCAGCAGTGCATGTATACTGTGAGCAGCAGTGCATGTATACTGTGAGCAGTAGTGCATGTATACTGTGAGCAGCAGTGCATGTATACTGTGAGCAGCAGTGCATGTATACTGTGAGCAGTAGTGCATGTATACTGTGAGCAGTAGTGCATGTATACTGTGAGCAGCAGTGCATGTATACTGTGAGCAGCAGTGCATGTATACTGGGAGCAGTAGTGCATGTATACTGTGAGCAGTAGTGCATGTATACTGGGAGCAGCAGTGCATGTATACTGGGAGCAGTAGTGCATGTATACTGTGAGCAGTAGTGCATGTATACTGTGAGCAGTAGTGCATGTATACTGTGAGCAGTAGTGCATGTATACTGTGAGCAGTAGTGCATGTATACTGTGAGCAGTAGTGCATGTATACTGTGAGCAGTAGTGCATGTATACTGTGAGCAGCAGTGCATGTATACTGGGAGCAGTAGTGCATGTATACTGTGAGCAGTAGTGCATGTATACTGTGAGCAGTAGTGCATGTATACTGGGAGCAGCAGTGCATGTATACTGTGAGCAGCAGTGCATGTATACTGTGAGCAGTAGTGCATGTATACTGGGAGCAGTAGTGCATGTATACTGTGAGCAGCAGTGCATGTATACTGTGAGCAGTAGTGCATGTATACTGGGAGCAGTAGTGCATGTATACTGGGAGCAGTAGTGCATGTATACTGGGAGCAGTAGTGCATGTATACTGTGAGCAGCAGTGCATGTATACTGTGAGCAGTAGTGCATGTATACTGTGAGCAGTAGTGCATGTATACTGTGAGCAGTAGTGCATGTATACTGTGAGCAGTAGTGCATGTATACTGTGAGCAGTAGTGCATGTATACTGGGAGCAGTAGTGCATGTATACTGTGAGCAGTAGTGCATGTATACTGTGAGCAGTAGTGCATGTATACTGTGAGCAGTAGTGCATGTATACTGTGAGCAGTAGTGCATGTATACTGTGAGCAGTAGTGCATGTATACTGTGAGCAGTAGTGCATGTATACTGTGAGCAGTAGTGCATGTATACTGAGAGCAGTAATGTATACTGAGAGCAGTAATGTGTACTGAGAGCAGTAATGTATACTGAGAGCAGTAATGTATACTGAGAGCAGTAATGTATACTGGGAGCAGTAATGTGTACTGGGAGCAGTAATGTATACTGAGAGCAGTAATGTATACTGAGAGCAGTAATGTATACTGAGAGCAGTAATGTATACTGGGAGCAGTAGTGCATGTATACTGGGAGCAGTAGTGCATGTGTACTGTGAACAGTAGTGCATGTATACTGGGAGCAGTAGTGCATGTATGCTGTGAGCAGCAGTGCATGTATACTGAGAGCAGTAATGTATACTGAGAGCAGTAATGTGTACTGAGAGCAGTAATGTGTACTGAGAGCAGTAATGTGTACTGAGAGCAGTAATGTGTACTGAGAGCAGTAATGTGTACTGAGAGCAGTAATGTGTACTGAGAGCAGTAATGTGTACTGAGAGCAGTAATGTGTACTGAGAGCAGTAATGTGTACTGAGAGCAGTAATGTATACTGGGAGCAGTAGTGCATGTATACTGTGAGCAGTAGTGCATGTATACTGTGAGCAGTAGTGCATGTATACTGTGAGCAGCAGTGCATGTATACTGTGAGCAGTAGTGCATGTATACTGTGAGCAGCAGTGCATGTATACTGTGAGCAGCAGTGCATGTATACTGTGAGCAGCAGTGCATGTATACTGTGAGCAGCAGTGCATGTATACTGTGAGCAGCAGTGCATGTATACTGTGAGCAGCAGTGCATGTATACTGTGAGCAGTAGTGCATGTATACTGTGAGCAGCAGTGCATGTATACTGTGAGCAGCAGTGCATGTATACTGTGAGCAGCAGTGCATGTATACTGTGAGCAGCAGTGCATGTATACTGTGAGCAGTAGTGCATGTATACTGTGAGCAGCAGTGCATGTATACTGTGAGCAGCAGTGCATGTATACTGTGAGCAGCAGTGCATGTATACTGTGAGCAGCAGTGCATGTATACTGTGAGCAGCAGTGCATGTATACTGTGAGCAGCAGTGCATGTATACTGTGAGCAGCAGTGCATGTATACTGTGAGCAGCAGTGCATGTATACTGTGAGCAGCAGTGCATGTATACTGTGAGCAGTAGTGCATGTATACTGGGAGCAGTAGTGCATGTATACTGGGAGCAGTAGTGCATGTATACTGGGAGCAGTAATGTATACTGGAAACAGTAATGTGTACTGGAAACAGTAATTTATACTGTGAGCAGTAGTGCATGTATACTGGGAGCAGTAGTGCATGTATACTGGGAGCATCAGTGCATGTATACTGGGAGCAGTAGTGCATGTATACTGGGAGCATCAGTGCATGTATACTGTGAGCAGCAGTGCATGTATACTGTGAGCAGCAGTGCATGTATACTGTGAGCAGCAGTGCATGTATACTGTGAGCAGCAGTGCATGTATACTGTGAGCAGCAGTGCATGTATACTGTGAGCAGCAGTGCATGTATACTGTGAGCAGCAGTGCATGTATACTGTGAGCAGTAGTGCATGTATACTGTGAGCAGCAGTGCATGTATACTGTGAGCAGCAGTGCATGTATACTGTGAGCAGCAGTGCATGTATACTGGGAGCAGCAGTGCATGTATACTGTGAGCAGCAGTGCATGTATACTGTGAGCAGCAGTGCATGTATACTGTGAGCAGCAGTGCATGTATACTGTGAGCAGCAGTGCATGTGTACTGGGAGCAGTAATGTGTACTGGGAGCAGTAATGTGTACTGGGAGCAGTAATGTGTACTGGGAGCAGTAATGTGTACTGGGAGCAGTAATGTGTACTGAGAGCAGTAATGTGTGCTGAGAGCAGTAATGTGTACTGAGAGCAGTAATGTGTACTGGGAGCAGTAATGTGTACTGGGAGCATCAGTGCATGTATACTGGGAGCAGTAGTGCATGTATACTGGGAGCATCAGTGCATGTATACTGTGAGCAGCAGTGCATGTATACTGTGAGCAGCAGTGCATGTATACTGTGCGCAGCAGTGCATGTATACTGGGAGCAGAGTGAGCATGTATACTGTGAGCAGCAGTGCATGTATACTGTGAGCAGCAGTGCATGTATACTGTGAGCAGCAGTGCATGTATACTGGGAGCAGCAGTGCATGTATACTGTGAGCAGTAGTGCATGTATACTGTGAGCAGCAGTGCATGTATACTGTGAGCAGCAGTGCATGTATACTGTGAGCAGCAGTGCATGTATACTGTGAGCAGCAGTGCATGTATACTGTGAGCAGCAGTGCATGTATACTGGGAGCAGCAGTGCATGTATACTGTGAGCAGTAGTGCATGTATACTGTGAGCAGCAGTGCATGTATACTGTGAGCAGTAGTGCATGTATACTGGGAGCAGTAGTGCATGTATACTGTGAGCAGTAGTGCATGTATACTGTGAGCAGTAGTGCATGTATACTGGGAGCAGCAGTGCATGTATACTGGGAGCAGCAGTGCATGTATACTGTGAGCAGCAGTGCATGTATACTGTGAGCAGCAGTGCATGTATACTGGGAGCAGTAATGTGTACTGGGAGCAGTAATGTGTACTGGGAGCAGTAATGTGTACTGAGAGCAGTAATGTGTACTGGGAGCAGTAATGTGTACTGGGAGCAGTAATGTGTACTGGGAGCAGTAATGTGTACTGAGAGCAGTAATGTGTACTGGGAGCAGTAATGTGTACTGGGAGCAGTAATGTGTACTGGGAGCAGCAGTGCATGTATACTGTGAGCAGTAGTGCATGTATACTGGGAGCAGCAGTGCATGTATACTGGGAGCAGCAGTGCATGTATACTGGGAGCAGCAGTGCATGTATACTGTGAGCAGTAGTGCATGTATACTGTGACCAGCAGTGCATGTATATGTTGAATGGTGTATGCACCTGGAGGTTACCTGGAGGTTACCTGGAGGTTACCTGGAGGTTACCTGGAGGTTACCTGGAGGTTACCTGGAGGTTACCTGGAGGTTATTCAGGGAATCAACGCCCCCGCTGCCCGGTCCATGACCAGGCCTCCCGATGGATCAGGGCCTGATCAACTAGGCTGTTACTGCTGGACGTACGCAGTCCAACGTACGAGCCACAGCCCGGCTGATCCGGCACTGACTTTAGGTATCTGTCCAGCTCTCTCTTGAAGGCAGCCAGGGGCTTATTGGCAATTCCCCTAATGCTTGATGGGAGGCTGTTGAATAGTCTTGGGCCCCGGACACTTATGGTGTTTTCCCTTAGTGTACCAATGGCGCCCCTACTTTTTATTGGGGGCGTTTTGCATCGCCTGCCCAGTCTTTTACTTTCATAGGGAGTGATTTCTGTGTGCAGATTTGGGACCATTCCTTCCATGATTTTCCAAGTGTAGATTATGATATATCTCTCCCTCCTGCGTTCCAACGAGTACAAGTCAAGTGCTTCCAAGCGTTCCCAGTAGTTAAGGTGCTTGACAGAGCTTATACGTGCAGTAAAGGATCTCTTTACACTCTCTAGATCTGCGATTTCACCTGCTTTGAATGGAGATGTTAATGTACAACAGTATTCCACCCTAGAGAGAACAAGTGATTTGAAAAGGATCATCATGGGCTTGGCATCTCTCGTTTTGAAAGTTCTCATTATTCATCCTATCATTTTCTTTGCACGTGCGATCGTGGCACTGTTGTGATCCTTGAAAGTGAGATCCTCAGACATTACTACTCCCAGGTCCCTTACATTATTTTTCCGCTCTATTGTATGGCCGGAGTCAGTAGTATACTCTGTTCTAGTTATTATCTCCTCCAGTTTTCCATAACGGAGTAGTTGGAATTTGTCCTCATTGAACATCATATTGTTTACCGTTGCCCACTGGAAAACTTTGTTTATATCTTCTTGGAGGTTAACCGCGTCCTCAGCAGATGACAGCCTAATGCAGATCGTAGTATCATCCGCAAATGATGATACGGTGCTGTGATGTATATCTCTGTCTATGTCTGATATGAGGATGAGGAATAAGATGGGGGCGAGTACTGTGCCTTGTGGAACAGAGCTCTTCACTATGGCAGCCTCCGATTTAACTCTGTTGACCACTACTCTTTGTGTTCGATTTGTTAGGAAGTTGAAGATCCATCTCCCCACTTTCCCAGTTATTCCTTTAGCACGTATTTTATGGGCTATTACGCCATGATCGCATTTGTCAAATGCTTTTGCAAAGTCTGTGTATATTACATCTGCATTCTGATTTTCTTCCAGTGCATCCAAGGCCATGTCATAGTGATCCAGTAGTTGTGAGAGGCAGGAGCGACCTGCCCTGAACCCATGTTGCCCTGGATTGTGCAGATTTTGGGAATCCAGGTGATTTGCAATCCTGCTTCTTAGCACTCTTTCAAAGATTTTTATGATGTGGGACGTCAGAGCTATTGGTCTATAGTTCTTAGCTACTGCTTTGCTGCCACCTTTATGGAGTGGGGTTATATCCGTTGTTTTAAGTGACTGGAATTTCACCCATGTCCAAGCTCCTCCTCCATAGTGTACTTAGGGCACGCGAGAGGGATTTTTTGCAGTTCTTAATGAAAACAGAGTTCCATCAGTCTGGGCCCGGGGCTGAGTGCATAGGCATGTTGTCAATGGCTTTTTCGAAATCTATCGGAGTTAGGGTAATGTCGGAAATCTGGCATACATTTATGGAGTTATGAGGCTCATTCATGAAATCATTTGGGTCGTCGATCCTCAGACCGATTAGTGGTTCACTAAAAACAGAGTCGTACTGGGATTTCAATATTTCACTCATTTCCTTGTTATCATCTGTGTAAGTCCCATCCTGTGGTATTTGCCTTGTTTTTGGCATATGAAAAGAAATATTTTGAATTTCTTTCAATTTCACTAATAGTTTTAAGCTGCTCCTGCCTCTCCTGGTTCCTGTAAGAGTCAGTATATTTACACGTAGAGATTACCCTAATCCATAATGGTTCATCCACATTAAGGGTAAAATTATTCTTGACTGGTAGCAGGTGACACGTAGCCTTAATGACCGTCGTGTAGCCATAGTTACGGTGGTGCAGACTAAGGAGTAAACCTCTTCTCCAGGCTGAAGGACTGATCACCTCAAAACTACGTCTTCGAGGGAGATGGACTGATGATATAGTTATATGATGTAGTCAAATATTGTTACAGGCGATGGTGTTTTGTTTGTCACTAAAGAGAAAAAAGTTCCCTCTAACACGGAGTCTTTGTCAGCTACCAAAGTTATGGTTAGGTTAGGTAAGGTTTGTCAGGAAACAGGACAAGTGTTTCCTGACACGGGTCTTAGTTATATGATGATCCACAGCTGGAGCTTTTGGTCATCTGAGCGAGGCCTTCCACTGGCTTACCTCTCCACCACTTTAATAATTATGGTTATAATTTTTAACCACTGAGTTCATTCAGCCAAAGTTACGTTTTACACATTATTTATAATTAACACTGTTTCATCTGCTGCGCAATCAGCGAAATGTATCCCTGTATACCCTAAGCTCAGCCCCCTCTACTTCCCTGTTTGCCAAGCAGTACGTATATGTACCTGGGTGTTAGTCGACTGGTGTGCGTCTCATCCTGGGGACTAAACCTAAGTTCTGGGAAATGCTCGGCATAACCAGAGACTTTCTATATAGTATGTCATTGATGTCAGCTATGGTCTGTATAAGTTGCATCATGAACGTACTTGTAAAAATAAACATTATTATTATTATTATTATTATTATTATTATTATTATGATTATTGTTGTTGTTGAGGTTAATATTACTATTATTATTATTATTATTATTATTATTATTATAATTACCATGAATTTTTTTCACTCTTCACATAAAATTGGCGAAATGTTAGCTACACAATATAATAAAAATATTAACATTATTCAAATTAAAAATCAAGTTTGTTTAAATAAAGCTAATCGGAGGTGACTTTCTAAGGTTATCTTAGGGAAAGGAAATTTGAAGAAAGTTTGTATAACTTTGCACTTAAGGTGTCTGCCCGAGCTAGTAGTTGTGTAAACCCTTTCACTAGTACAGTAAACAAATGATGAAAGGTTGAAACCGATCGGATGAGGCGTTCCCAAGATATAAATCAAAGTTTGGAGGACGAAAGAAAAACTCCGGGAACCACTAAAAGTTACGTCTTCAGAATAAAAATAACTAATAATAATAATAGTAATAATTTAATTATTATTTATGATGTTGTTGTGACTTGACTCCTTAATCGGTTCTCTTTCTTAATTAAGATGTGTGATGTCCCTTTCTTTATATAATTATTACTTAATGGCCACTGAGGTTAAATCTGGTGTCATCAAGAATGGCAAGAGGGCGGCGCTGGGTAAATTTGGTATCATCAACAGATTCAGGGGCAATTCTAGGTAAATCTGGTGTCAACAGATTCAGGGGAGACTCTAGGTAAATCTGGTATCAACAGAATCAGGGGAGACTCTAGGTAAATCTGGTATCAACAGAATCAGGGGAGACTCTAGGTAAATCTGGTATCAACAGATTCAGGGGAGAGACTAGGTAAATCTGGTATCAACAGATTCATGGGGGGAACTATAGGTAAATCTGGTATCAACAGATTCAGGGGGACTCTAGGTAAATCTGGTATCAACAGAATCAGGGGAGAGACTAGGTAAATCTGGTGTCAACAGATTCAGGGGGACTCTAGGTAAATCTGGTATCAACAGATTTATGGGGGAACTATAGGTAAATCTGGTATCAACAGATTCATGGGGGGAACTATAGGTAAATCTGGTATCAACAGATTCAGGGGGACTCTAGGTAAATCTGGTATCAACAGAATCAGGGGAGACTCTAGGTAAATCTGGTGTCAACAGATTCAGGGGGACTCTAGGTAAATCTGGTATCAACAGATTCATGGGGGGAACTATAGGTAAATCTGGTATCAACAGATTCATGGGGGGAACTATAGGTAAATCTGGTATCAACAGATTCAGGGGGACTCTAGGTAAATCTGGTATCAACAGATTCAGGCGGAGATTCGAAGGAAGCCATTTTTCTCTGGTCTTAAAATTAAGAGTCAAATTAATTTGGTAATGTTACTCGTTTAATTACTTTTAGGATCTCCCTAAAATACAGCTGAGATTTTCTTGTTTGACTCTGTAAATGTGAGAGTGGGTCAGTATATAACTTCTTGGGTGATTAATGGCCTTTTAAAGCCTATCAAGTACACCAGGGTCATTAAGGCTGATTGGTTAATGGCCTTTTAAAGCCTATCAAGTACACCAGGGTCATTAAGGCTGGTTGTTAATGACCTTTTAAAGCCTATCGAGTACACCAGGGTCATTAAGGCTAGTTGGTTAATGGCCTTTTAAAGCCTATCGAGTACACCAGGGTCATTAAGGCTAGTTGGTTAATGACCTTTTAAAGCCTGTCAAGTACACCAGGGTCATTAAGGCTGCTTGGTTAATGGTTTTAAAGCCTATTAACTTCACTAGGGTCATTAAGGTTACTTCGTTAATAATTGGGGTTTAAAGCCTATCGACTACACATGAGTCATTAAAACTGGTTGATTAAGGGGGATAAAACCTAATGACTTCACTAGGGTCATTAAGACTGATTGGTTTATTAACTGAGGATGTAATTAACATGTTCCACTAATATCTGTGGTTAAAGTTTCAAGCAGATCTGAAGAGACGTTCTTAAGAGTTCACTCTCAAGCCAAAATCTTTTATTGTATTTAAGAAGGACTTGCCAAGTATGGGCCAGTAGGCCTGTTGTAGTGTTCCTTCTTTTTTTTAATAGGACTAACATTTTCTTTAATAACATACCTAGAGTTGAAAATTTGAAGCCGAGCGGAAGAGTCATTACAGAGTCGTAAAAGAAAACTTAAAATTGGAAAAAAAATAATTACGACAACAACTGCTAGTTCCAATTTTTTTATCAGTTTTGTCGACAAACCTTAGATTTTCTCTCTCTCTCTCTCTCTCTCTCTCTCTCTCTCTCTCTCTCTCTCTCTCTTCCTCTCTCTTCCCCTCTCTCCCTCTCTCTCTCTCTCTCTCTCTCTCTCTCTCTCTCTCTCCCTCTCTCTCTCTCCCCTCTCTCTCTCTCTCTCTCTCTCTCTCTCTCTCTCTCTCTCCTCTCTCTCTCTCTCTCTCTCTCTCTCTCTCTCTCTCTTAGCCTCCTCTCTCCCTCTCTTCACTCTCTTCCTCTCCTCTCCTCTCTCTCTCTCTCTCTCTCTCTCTCTCTCTCTCTCTCTCTCTCTCTCTCTCTCTCTCTCTCTCTTAGCCTCTCTCCCTCTCTTAGCCTCTCTCCCTCTCTCTCCCTCTCTCTCTCTCTCTCTCTCTCTCTCTCTCTCTCTCTCTCTTAGCCTCTCTCCCTCTCTTAGCCTCTCTCTCTCTCTCTTAGCCTCTCTCCCTCTCTTAGTCTCTCTCTCTCTCTCTCTCTCTCTCTCTCTCTCTCTCTCTCTCTCTCTCTCTCTTAGACTCTCTCCCTCTCTGAGCCTCTCTCTCTCTCTCTTAGACTCTCTCCCTCTCTTAGTCTCTCTCTCTCTCTCTCTCTCTCTCTCTCTCTCTCTCTCTCTCTCCCTCTTCCTCTCTCTTCCTCTCTCTCTCTCCCTCTCTCTCTCCCTCCCTCTCCCTCTCTCTTTTTTTTTTTTTGACACAGGGTTTGACAGATTAAGGATCCCTAGCTTTATTGACAGCTATTTACAGGTTAAGGATTCCTAACTTTATTGGCAAGCTAAGAGCTGTTACCTACATCAGCTCATTTGAAAGCATTTTTATTGTTATGAGACATACAAGTAGGAAACAGGATGAAGTTGGAGCCATCTGTGGGCCAGCATTTTCATTTGATCAACTGACTTTATCTCGTTGACATCATTATGCTGTACGAATGTGTTCCATACTCTAGTCATCCTGGGTATGTATGATCTCAGATGGAGTGATGTTCTGGAAAAGGGTACAGCCAGAGTGAAGTTGTTGCTTTCTGCCCGTCTTGTGGCATAAAAGCTTGTTTCACGCTGTCCTCGAAGTGGATTCAAGTGTGGTATTTTGACAATATTGGCCATGTACATAACAGTAAGGCCACCCACATCCCTCCTATGTTGAAGGCTCTGCTGAAATGACAGATCTATCCAGGATGGGTCCAGGCGAGAGATGAGACGTCTTGCTCTGTTCTCTACTCTGTCAAGCAGTCTCAGATGAGAGGGGGGGCAGGCAAACCAAGAAAGTGGAGCATACTCAAGGTGCGAGCGTACTTGTGCCTCGTACAGGATCTTGCAACCCCTACTGTCAAGCAGATGGGAGATACGGCGAAGAGCTGTAAGCTTCCTGGCTGTCTTGTTTGCAAGATTTACAACATGGTTCTTCATGGTTAGTTTGGAGTCAAATTTCACCCCAAGGATATCAACTTCTTCTCCAGGTGCCAACATCCTCCAATTCATCCTTACTACTACACCAGCATTACCATCATGGTGCCTAGAGACGATCATCATTTGCGTTTTCTCAGGTGCAAATGTTACTTGCCATCTATTTCCCCAAGCTGATATAGCTCTCAGCTGGTGATTGATGTAGCTTAGAGCAGCTGGCATTTCTTCTCTTGGATAAGTGAATGTCAGTGTACAGTCGTCTGCATATGCATGTGATTCTGGGATGAGATGAAGAAGGTCGTTGAAGTAGACATTCCATAACAATGGACCCAGCACGCTTCCTTGTGGAACACTTGCCCCAATAGGATGTCTTGCTGATTCCGTTCCATTGAGAACTACACTTAGAGATCTACCATGAAGGTAGTCACTGAGGAGACATAGCGTAGAGCCTGCAATTCCCAGTGCTTGAAGTTTTGCTAAGAGGCCCTGGTGCCACACCCGGTCGAAAGCGCCAGCAATGTCCAGTGCTACCACACAGCTGACTTTGGATTCATCCAGTGACTGGTGCCACTTAGTGGAGAGGTTTAACAACAGATCAGCAGCAGAGTAACCTTTCCTGAAGCCATATTGACGATCACAAAGTAGTGAGTGGTAGTCAAAAAACTCTGTCATTTGTCTTGAGATTATTGTCTCAAGGATCTTACCAGTGACTGACAGGAGTGACACTGGTCTGTAGTTGCTGATTTCTGCTCTGCTCTTCTTTTTGTGAACAGGGACTACATTCGCCTCTTTCCATAGAGAGGGCCATTTACACTGTACTAGGCAGTGCTGAAAGATGCGAGTTAGAGGTGCTGCTAGCTGGTCTGCACATCTTCTCAACAATCTTGGGCTCAACTTGTCTGGGTCCACAGCCTTTTCTTGGTCAAGCGATTTAAGTAGGAAATGCACCTCCTCCTGCCTTATTGTCACCACTGACAGTTTTGACACAGTTCTTGCAGCTAGCCAAGGAGGGTCCCTTGCTGGATCAGGAACTTGCATTTTGGTAGCAAAGTGTTCAGCGAAGAGGTCCGCCTTCTCTTGACTACTAGTAGAGGTGGTCCCATCCTGTCGATTTAGAGGTGGAATAAGTTCACCAGGCAGATAACCTTGTCTGTCCTTGACCAGGGACCACCAGGTTTTGGAGCCTACCCTACCTGATGCTAACTTTCTTTTAGTGTCCACCTCCCATTTAGCAATGGCCCACTTTTGAACATCACCCATATGCCTACAGGCTTGCATGTGCAAGTTCCTGTTATAGGTGGTAGGATGTCTCTTATACCTTCGCCATGCTTTGTACTTAGCAGTAGCAGCCTCTCTACAACGAAAGCCAAACCAAGGCTGATCTGTAGGCTTCGTCACATATTGCCGGTGAGGAATGTGTTCTTGTTGTAGATTAAGGATGTGTCCAGTGAAGGCTTTCACTTGGTTGTCAACATCCCCTTGGAGAAGAGCATTCCAGTCGGTGGTGGCGAGCTCAGAGCAAAGGGCTGGCCAATTACCTCTTTCCCATAGCCAGGTTGTGCGTGTTGACTCCTCACCTCGTTCTGTTGGGATCTTAAGTGTCGTAAAAACAGCCTTGTGGTCAGACGATCCAACATAGCCGAGGGGTTGACAAGTGACTATGCCTTCTGCCAGATCACTCACTACTGGGTCAAGGGAGGAGCCGGAGATATGAGTAGGGAAATCAACAAAGTTTCTCATGTCAAACACTGCAAGAAGGTCATCCAAGTCCCTCTGTATAAGGTGCTGGTTGAGGTCACCAACAATTATAATATGTTGACAGTTGTGTTGTAGCAGAAGGGAGTCAATATTTTCCATTAGGAAGTTGATAGGATCTGCATATTGCCACTGAGGTCTGTACATTGCACATGCTAGTACAGAGGTACTAGTGTTTATACAGAGCTTGAAGAACATCATTTCAAGATGTGTAGGGGTGGCAACATCAATGTGCTGGGCATGAACACTTTTAGAGAAGCACACAGCAACACCTCCTCCTTGCCCTTGCCTGTCTCTTCTCATCCATGAGGTGTAGCCAGCAATTCTTGCAAAATTTTCTGGAGTCCTGTCATCCAGAAATGTTTCAACAACAGCTATCATGTCAGGACGTCGAGTGTTCACAAAACTATGTGTGAGCTCTCCAACATTAGTAATGAAACCTCTAATGTTGGCCGACAGGATGCTGATAGACTGACTCCTCATGATGAAGTGGTCAGCTTGAGGTGGTGGGTGTCTAGGGAATGTAAGGTGCCTGCCCTTGAGAGAGGTAGGGTACTGAGGCAGCTGCAGGGATGTAGGTCTGTGGTCTTGTATAAGGCGCAATCCCACCTGCTGGGCTGGGATAGGAGTAGCTAAGTGGGTGACGTGTGAGAGTGTTCACCAATTCAGAGATCCTGCTGGTTTGTTCTGAGAACAGGTCTCTAAACAGGTGGCCCTGTCTGTCAAGTTCCTTTTTCTTTCGACACTGGTCCTCCTTATGTCCTTTCTTGTAGCAGTAATTACGCCTGGTATCTCGCAGGCAGTTGTTGGCAGTGTGCCCCTTCCGGTGACAGCGAGAGCACAGCCTAGGTGCCTGGGAGGGTGGACTAGGATTTGTTGCACCTCCTGAGTTTTGCAGATTTGTCCTCAGATTCTGCCGCTGGAACTGTGTTAGTGGAGGGTGAGACGGCTGTAGATGTCTTCCTTCTCCACGTCCTCCTCCACGTCCTCTACCCCGTCCTCTACCAGTTCTGACAGATGTGTCCCTGCTGTTCGTACTTCGGCGCAGTAGGTGATCTCTCTTCCCCTCTCTCCCTCCCTCTCTCTCTTTTTTTTTTTTTTTTTTTTTTTTTTTTTTTTTTTTTTTTTTTTTTTTACACAGGGTTTGACAAGGTTAAGGATCCCTAGCTTTATTGACAGCTATATTACAGGTTAAGGATTCCTAACTTTATTGGCAAGCTAAGAGCTGTTACCTACATCAGCTCATTTGAAAGCATTTTTATTGTTATGAGACATACAAGTAGGGAACAGGATGAAGTTGGAGCCATCTGTGGGCCAGCATTTTCATTTGATCAACTGACTTTATCTCGTTGACATCATTATGCTGTACGAATGTGTTCCATACTCTAGTCATCCTGGGTATGTATGATCTCAGATGGAGTGATGTTCTGGAGAAGGGTACAGCCAGAGTGAAGTTGTTGCTTTCTGCCCGTCTTGTGGCATAAAAGCTTGTTTCACGCTGTCCTCGAAGTGGATCCAAGTGTGGTATTTTGACAATATTGGCCTTGTACATAACAGTAAGGCCACCCACATCCCTCCTATGTTGAAGGCTCTGCTGAAGTGACAGATCTATCC